>NW_015390979.1:29628-30700 GCF_001527695.2 Protobothrops mucrosquamatus | reverse complement strand
TTAAGTGAGTCGCATCCAACTTTGTGACTTTTTTTTTTTGCTTTGGACATTAAGCGAATTACAGGGCTGTTAAGTGAACCTGGCTGGGAGGGTTGCAAACCACATCACTCCGGGACAGCGGAACCAGCATAGATACATCAAAGTACAAGTCTCTGAATTTGGATCATGTGTCCATGGGAACGCTGGGATGGTCGTAAGTACGAGGACCGGTCGTAAGTCCCTTTTTTCAGCAACGTTGTTCCTCGGAGCCGTTGTTCAATGAACGATTTAACTGTATTCCTGTTGTGACTGGGGAATGGGCTGTGTGTTTTATAGAATTCTAGGTAATTTAGCCAGGTTTGGGGAGAACCGAGTTAAAGGAAGCTCGTCTTGAGCTGAAATCTGATGGTTGTATGAATACAGGCGGTCCTCGACTTACGACGGTTCATTTAGTGACTGTTCAACATTACCACGGCACTGAAAAAGGGGACTCGTGTTTGTTTTTCACACGGCGTCCCTATGGTCACGGGATCAAAATTCAGACGCTGGACAGTTGGTTCATACTTGTGACCGTTGCTGTGTCCCAAGGTCACGTGATCTCCTTTTGGGACCTTCTGACAAGCGAAATCAAGGGGGGAAGCCAGATTCACTTAGCGACCACATTATTGACTTATCAACGGCAATGATTTACTTAACCAACTGTGGCAAGGAACGTCGTAAAAATGGGGCATAACTCGCTTAACACATGTCTGGCGCAGGGATAGGCAGCCTTGACTCTTTTATGACTGGTGGACTTCAACTCCCAGAATTCCTCAGCCAGCCACGCTGAGGGGAAATGGAGAGGTTTCCAAGCTGAGCCATGCTGGCTCAGGAATTCTGGGAGTTGAAGTCCACAAGTCATGAAGGGGCCATAGTTCCCCCACGCTGGCCCAGGAATTCTGGGAGTTGAAGTCCACGAGTCATGAAAGGGCCATAGTTCCCTCATGCTGGCTCAGGAATTCTGGGAGTTGAAGTCCACGCGTCATGAAGGGGTCATAGTTTCCCCATGCTGGCTCAGGAATTCTGGGAGTTGAAGTCCACGAGTCATGAGGGG
>NW_015390979.1:24030-27303 GCF_001527695.2 Protobothrops mucrosquamatus | reverse complement strand
GAACAGAACAGAACAGAACAGAACAGAACAGAACAGAATAGAATAGAATAGAATAGAATAGAATATATGGAATGGATTGGATTGGATTGGAATGGAATGGAATGGAATAGAATAGAATAGAATAGAATAGAATAGAATAGAATAGAATAGAATAGAATAGACCGTGGAGGTCATCTAGTCCAACCCCCTGCTCAGGCAGGAAACCCTATACAATTTCAGACAAATGGCTGTCCAGTCTCTTCTTAAAAACTTCCAGTGTTGGAGCATTCACTGCTTCTGGAGGCAGGTTGTTCCACTGGTTAATTGAAGTTCTTAAGGTTGAGAAACCTTGATCTAGAACAGTGATAGCGAACCTTTTAGAGACCGAGTGCCCAAACTTCAACCCAAAACCCACTTATGTATTGTCGGGTGCCAGGTGGGCGTGGCTGCCGGGTGGGTGTGGTCCACTGGGTGGGTGTGGCTACAGTGGTCATGGCAGATGGGTGGGCATGGCCAGGGTGGGCATGGCCAGCTCCATGTTGCTCCTGGGAAGGGACGCCTGTGGTGGCCGGGCAGGGTTGGGGGAGATCCAGGGGTCTCTGGCAGGTGGGGCGGTGGGCAGGGGGCTGGTTCTGTGGGGTGAGGCGAGGCAGGGCGGGGGTGCCATGTCGCAGGGCAAGGCGAGAGGGACGGCTGCTGCCTGACACCACCGGCCCCCGCACACAAAGACCAGCAAGCGCATGGGTGCTGGGATGCATCTGGCCACGTGGGACCTCGGCAAGTTAGCGGGTGGCTGGTTGAAGAGGACGGTTGCCATCTCTGGGGCATGGCGCGCGTGCCCACAGAGAGGGCTCCGAGTGCCGCACCACTGACCTAGAAGGACAAAATTACAGATCAGAGAACATAGAATAATAGGGTTGGAAGAAGGTCTTCTAATCTATGGAAATTGGCACTTTATATTTTGATAATTTATCATTATAAATATAAAATAAGTATAAATTCTATAATGTATACATTATAAATATAAAATAAATAAATTTGAATCCTGGCCAGAATTAGGATAGAATAGAGCTGGAAGGGACCTTGGAGGTCTTCTAGTCCAGCCCCCTGCTCAAGCAGGAGAACCTATACCATCTCAGTCAGATGATTGTCCAGTCTCTTCTTAATAACCTCCAGTGATGGAGCGCCCACAATTTCTGGTGGCAAGCTGTTCCACTGGTTGATTGTCCTCATTGTCAGGAAGTTTTTCCTTAATTCCAGGTTGTTTCTCTCCTTGATCAGTTTCCAACCATTGTTTCTCGTCCTGCCCTCTGGTGTTTTGGTGAACAACCTGACTCCCTCTTCTTTGGGGCAGCCCCTGAGATACTGGAACGCTGCTATCATGTCTCCCCTGTTTCTTCTTTTCTTTAGACTAGCCAAACCCAACTCCCGCAGCTTAACTAAAACAGAATCTGGATAGGAAGGATCAAAAGTCACGAATAGTGGAGATCTAGGGACCCCAGACTTGGTTTTTCTGAGTAGAAGAATCATGTTCTGGGGACCATTAACATCCACACTTCCATAGCCACGTGTCCGAGGTTGTGCACGTGTGTCAAAAAAGTCAGGATGGAGGCTACAGCCGCCTGGCTGAAGCTCCCGGATTGGGCTTCGAAGGCATGGACGCCATCTTGCCTTTCTTGACCACCCTTCTTGAACCATTCTTGTTGCGTAATACTGGCAATAACAGAAATCAAGTTAATGCCGTGACATAAGTTTTGCATTTAACGGACATTCAGAAATAACAGACCTGCCCTTCCGCCTACTTCGGGAGCTTCAGAACAGGAAGATTAAAAGTGAAAGTGAAAGTAGAGGGAAGGAAAGGAAAGAGAAGGAATGAGATGAGAAAGGGAAGGGAAAGGAAAGGAAAGGAAAGGGAAGGGAAGGGAAGGGAAGGGAAGGGAAGGGAAGGAAAGGGAAGAGAAGGAAAGACAGGAAAGGAAAGGAAAGGATAGGGAAGGGAATGGAAGGAAAGGAAAGAGAAGAGAAGGAAGGAAACAAGAAAGGAAAGGGAAAGGGAAGGAAAAGAAGGGAATGGAAAGGAAAGAGATGGGAGAGGAAAGAGACGGGAAAGGAAACGAAAGGAAAGAGATGGGAGAGGAAAGAGACGGGAAAGGAAAGGAAAGGAAAGGAAAGGAAAGGAAGGAGACGAGAAAGGAAAGGAAAGGAAATGGAGAGAAAGGGAAGAAAAGGAAAGGAAATGGAGAGAAAAGGAAGAGAAGGGGAAGGAGAGGAGAATGGAAAGGGAAGGGAAAGAAAGAAGGAATAAAATTCATTACAGTGAAATCTCTATTTAACAGACCCTCCTATAGGACTTTAAGTGTGTCAGACTGTCTGTCTCAACATCTGCCTGGAATAACAGACAAGTCCATTAAAACTGAAATAATCCAGACAAGAAATTATCCTTACATTAATTTTGCTTTAATTTCACAGCATCCATGGTAGCTCATATTATTTGCACGGTAATGTCAATGCACATGTGAAGTTAACAGCTTGACATCCTTTTGCACTTAATGGACATTATGGACAGGCCCTTCCCATACTTGGTAAGACCACATTTGGAATCCTGCGTCCAGTTGTAGTCACTACAATACGAGAAAAGATGTTGAGACTCTAGAAAGGCTGCAGAGAAGAGCCACAAAGATGATTTGGGGGCTGGAGGATAAAACATGCAATGAGGTTTGTGAGAATTGTGTATTGTCTAGTGAAAATTAGGGCTAGGGGTGACAGGATAGCAGTGTTCCAATATCTCAGGGGCTGCCCCAAAGAAGAGGGAGTCAAGCTATTCTCCAAAGCGCCCGAAGGCAGGACAAGAAGCAACGGATGGAAACTCATCAAGGAGAGAAGCAACCTGGAACTAAGGAGGAATTTCCTGAACAATTCATCAGCGGAAAAGCTGGCTTCCAGAAATTGTGGGTGAAAAGATTGGACGTCCGTTTGCCTGGGACGATGTAAGGTCTGCTGCTTGAGCAGAGGGCTGGACTAGAAGACCTCCGAGGTCCCTTCCAACTCTGCTATTCTATTATTCTGTAAAGTTGTTGCTGGAAGTTGTGCAGCACAAGCCGTGATCACATAGCATTCTTCATGACATCGCCACGACACTGTTACAATGTACAGATTGTACCAGATGTCCATGCCTCATCGTCACCAGCAGATGTGCAGCAGATGTGGTTCCCACCCTCCTGGAATACCAGCTGAATTGTCTTGTAACTAGAATAACAGAGTTGGAAGGATCCTTGGAGGTCTTCTAGTCCAGCC
>NW_015390979.1:12277-23958 GCF_001527695.2 Protobothrops mucrosquamatus | reverse complement strand
CTGGATGTATGAATGCAAATATTGGGGGGTTTCTAGCGTTCCCTGGGAATGTTGGGTCACTGCAGGAAAGAGAGCAAGACTGTTTTAAGATGGGACATTAGCGAAGCCATTAGAATATTAGAATAGAATAGAGCTGGAAGGGACCTTGGAGGTCTTCTAGTCCAGCCCCCTGCTCAAGCAGGAGAACCTATACCATCTCAGATAGGTGAGGGTCTAGTCTTTTCTTAAAAATCTCCAGTGACGGAGTGCCCACGATTTCTGGTGGCAAGCTGTTCCACTGGTTGATTGTCCTCACTGTCAGGAAGTTTCTTCTTAATTCCAGGTTGCTTCTCTCCTTGATCAGTTTCCAACCATTGTTTCTCGTCCTTCCCTCTGGTGCTTTGGTGAACAACCTGACTCCCTCTGCCTTGTGGCAGCCGCTCAAATACTGGAACTCTGCTATCATGTCTCCCCTATTTCTTCTTTTCTTTGGACTAGCCAAACCCAAGTCCCGCGGCCGTTCTTCATATGTTTTAGTCTCCAGGCCTTTGATCATTTTATCATCTTCTCTGATTTTCTTTCCAAACTCTCAACATCTTTTTTGTGATATGCTGACCACAATTGGCTGCAGTGTTCCAGCTGTGGTCTTGGTTTTGGGCTCTGTTCCTAAGAGTCATTTCACTAGGCAGGTTGTTTGCTTGGTCATGACAGCAGGTGATGCTTTCTGAATAATAATAATAATAATAATAATAATAATAATAATAATAATAATAATAATAATAATAATAATAATAATAATAATATTGGAACTGACATACCATCCGTCAATTGCAAAAGACAGCTTGACTTGGAGCAGCTTACATCCTGCAGTGACTACACCTTTAACAATCTCTAACATCAACAACAGGTCCCTGGGAAGGATATGATAGGAGGGATAAAGATGTTAAATGCAGGCATTTGTACCATGTCCCAACTTTGCAGGATCAAGATAGATAATAATAATAATAATAACAACAACAATAATAACAATAATAACAATAATAAAGTTGGAAGGGACCTTGGAGGTCATCTAGTCCAACTCCCTGCTCAGGGAGTTATTTTATTTTATTATTTTATTTTATTATTTTATTTTATATTTTATTTTATTATTTTATTTTATATTTTATTTTATTATTTTATTTTATTTTGTTTTGTTTTATATTATTTTATATTATTTTATTTTAATAATAATAATGATAAAGTTGGAACGGATCTTGGAGGTCATCAAGTCCAACCCCTTGCTCAGCCAGGAAACCCTATACTATTTCAGACAAATGGCTGTCCAGTCTCTTCTTAAAAACTTCCAGTGTTGGAGCATTCATCGCTTCTGGAGGCAGGTTGCTCCACTGGTTAATTGTTCTGACTGTCAGGAAGTTTCTCCTTAGTTCTAGGTTGCTTCTCTCCTTGGTTAGTTTCCATCCGTTGCTTCTTGTTCTGCCTTCAGGCGCTTTCGAGAATAGCTTGACTCCCTCTTCTTTGGGGCAGCCCCTGAGATACTGGAAGGCTGCTATCATGTCTTCCCTCGTCCTTCTCTTTATTAAACTAGACAGACCCAATTCCAGCAACCGTTCCTTATATAGATGTTAGGGGGGGGGAACAGCGGACGGGGGGGGGGCTCAAGTCCACCAGCGCCTCAAATCTGATCCAGAAGGCAACCAGCAACCGGTGTGACTCACAAGGAAGAGGTATTCTCCAGGCATTCTCAGTTATTGCCTGTTACCACTTGCGCTGCTGCATTCCTGATCAGTTAAAGCTACTGGTTGGACTTCAAGGGCAGCCCCATGTGAAGTGCATTGCAGTAGCCAAGCAGCAAGCCGACCAGGGCATCGGTGACTGTCTGATGGGCCCCTCCAGTCTAGCAAAGAGTGCAACAACTTATTTCAAGTCCAGGAAGACCCCAAATTTTTCGCCAACTTTCAAGGGGGAAGTCAAAGATGGACTATTCCCAGATCTGGGGGTGGGGGTAGAGAAGCATCCAAATATCTACAGCCCTTGGTCTTGGCTAGGATGGAGTTGGAGATGACTCCTCTCCATCTTGGATTTCCACAGCCTTACGTGGCTGGCCTGAGGTCAAAGGTTACGGTTGGGTATCCTCAACATCTTGATGATCCTGAATCCCAAACCGTCACATCACCTCACCGAGCAATTCCAGCCCTTTCCCACGTCAAAATCAAAATCTGGTGCTTTGGTGAACAACCTGACCCCCTCTTCTTTGGGGCAGCCCCTCAGATACTGGAACACTGCTATCATGTCTCCCCTATTTCTTCTTTTCTTTAGACTGGCCAAACCCAAGTCCCGCAGCCGTTCTTTGTATGTTTTAGTCTCCAGGCCTTGGATCATCTTAGTTGCTCTTCTCTGAATTTTTTCCAAACTCTCAACGTCTTTTTTGTGATAGGGTGACCAAAATTGACTGCAGTATTCCAGGTGTGGTCTTATTAAGGCCTTTGTAAAGCCATAACTGAGCTTGATCGGTTGAGCCTTGAGCATCCATGCATCAACAGCTGATATAGCTGGACTTCTGTGGCCTGTTTTTTGTGGGTTAGTTAGAACATCGACTCATCGGTCTGGAAGGGACCTTGGAGGTCATCTAGTCCAGGGTTTCTCAACCTTGACCATTTTAAGGCATGTGGACTTCAACTCCCAGAATTCCACAGCCAGCAATGCTGGCTGTGGAATTCTGGGAGTTGAAGTCCACATGCCTTAAAATGGTCAAGGTTGAGAAACGCTGATCTAGTCCAACCCCCTGCTCAGGCAGGAAACCCTATACCAGTGGTTCTCAACCTTTTTAATGCTGCGACCCCAACTGGTCGTAAGTCGAGGACTAAACTGGTCATAAGTTGACTAAACCGGTCATAAGTCGAGGACTAAACTGGTCGTAAGTCGAGGACTACCCAACCGGTCGTAGGTCGAGGACTTTCCCTGCCTGGGAGTGTCGCACATGTGTGGTTCCACCCCCTGCGCCGGCCGAGGCGTAGCTGGCAAGCGGCAGAGACGGAGCAGGCCGACCACCAGCTGGCCCAGCCCAAGGGAGGTAAGGCACCCACCGGAAAAGGGGAAAAAAATGGCAGACAAAAAAATGGCGGACAAAAAAAAATGGCGGACAGCCTTGCTTGGCGACCCCCATGAAATCAACCCCAAATGGGGATCCCGACCCCCATGAGATCAACCCCAAATGGGGTCCCGACCCACAGGTTGAGAACCACTGCCCTATACCATTTCAGACAAAGGCTGTCCAGTCTCTTCTTAAAGACTTCCAGTGTTGGAGCATTCACCGCTTCTGGAGGCAGGTTGTTCCACTGGTTAATTGTTCTAACTGTCAGGAAGTTTCTCCTTAGTTCCAGGTTGCTTCTCTCCTTGATTACTTTCCGTCTGTTACTTCTTGTCCTGCCTTCAGGTGTTTTAGAGAACAGATTTTTTTTAAAAGAAGAGACTGAACAACCGTTTGTCTAAAATGGTATAGGGGCGCCTGTTTGGGCAGGGAGTTGGACTAGAAGACCTCCAAGGTCCCTTCCAATTCTATTATCCTGTTATTCTATATGTACACACCCTACTGAATTCCATTGGTGCAATTTTGGAAAACACCTGGAATCCGGCATCCAGTTTTGGTCACCACGATGTAAAAAAGATGTTGACAATCTAGAAAGAGGGCAGAGAAGAGCAACAAAGATGATCAGGGGACTGGAGGCTAAAACATATAAGGAACGGTTGCTGGAATTGGGAATGTCTAGTTTAATGAAGAGAAGGACAAGGGGGGACACGATAGCAGTCTTCCAATATCTCAGGGGCTGCCCCAAAGAAGAGGGAGTCAAGCTATTCTCCAAAGCGCCTGAAGGCAGGACAAGAAGCAACGGGTGGAAACTAATCAAGGAGAGAAGCAACCCAGAACTAAGGAGAAACTTCCTGACAGTTAGAACAATTAACCAGTGGAACAACCTCCCTCCAGAAGCGGTGAACACTCCAACACTGGAGGTTTTTAAGAAGAGACTGGACAGCCATTTGTCTGAAATGGTATAGGATTTCCTGCCTGAGCAGAGGGCTGGACTAGAAGACCTCCAAGGTCCCTTCCAGCTCTATTCTGATTGGGGGGGGGAAACCCCACAGAGGCTGCAAAGATGACTCACAAAGAGCAGACCAATCCAAGAATTATTTACCCATTAGTAAAACCTTGAAAGGCTGACTTGATGTAACCCAGTAGCAATTTAAGCAAGTCGAATGTACGGTTTGCCAGAGACAATGCTTGTTGAGACATTGCTTCAAGGGCTGCAAAATTGACCTTTTTTTTTTTTTTTTTTTTTTAATTTTTTTTATTTTTTTTTTTTTTTTTTTTTTTTTTTTAATTATTATTATTATTATTATTATTATTATTATTATTATTATTATTATTATTATTATTATTATTATTATTATTATTATTATTTATTATTTAACCACCCCGTGAGGGCGAAAGCTTCAGGCACCAAAAAGTCTTGGAGTAATAGGCAGGGAGTGAAAAACCGTTCGCTTTTCTAATTGGGCGAGGATCCTGTTGATTGCACTTTGGTTAAAATCTGGTTTAAACAACTCGGAGGAAGCTAATTGTGAACATGGGCTATTTACTTTTGAACAGACAAAATGTAATACGAAGTGGCGCCTTGTCACCTTATCGTACCCCCTCCTTTTCATATTAAACCACCCCCCCCGATTTTCCATGGGGTGGTTCTAGGGAAAACACCCCATTGTTCAATTAGGACAGTGGGTTTTGCAAAGAATTAGCCGTATTTTGGTTTTCCAAGGAAACGTGCCAAGGTTATTCCTTTGAATTCCCCCTGCAAAATAGATTGTACTCAGCTAGGCAGCAAGGAAAGATGGGACCTCAAAATCCGGGACGGCATTCCAGAGAGGTGGGTGGACTTCGATTCCCAGAATTCCCCAGCCAGCCTTAGCAACTATAAGATGTGTGGACTTCAAGTCCCAGAATTCCCTGGGGGGGTGTTAGCAACTGTGGGGACTTCAACTCCCAGAATTCACCAGTCAGCCTTAGCAAATGTAAGATGTGTGGACTTCAACTCCCAGAATCCCTCAGGGAATCTTAGCAACGGTGGGGACTTCAACTCCCAGAATTCACCAGTCAGCCTTAGCAACTATAAGATGTATGGACTTCAACTCCCAGAATTCACCAGTCAGCCTTAGCGAATGTAAGATGTGTGGACTTCAACTCCCAGAATCCCTCAGGGAATCTTAGCAACGGTAGGGACTTCAACTCCCATAATTCCTTAATTAGCCTTAGCAACTATAAGATGTGTGGACTTCAACTCCCAGAATTCACCAGTCAGCCTTAGCAACTATAAGATGTATGGACTTCAACTCCCAGAATTCACCAGTCAGCCTTAGCGAATGTAAGATGTGTGGACTTCAACTCCCAGAATTCCCCAGTCAGCATGCTGGGAAATGAAGTCCACCCATCTTCAAGTTGCCAGACTGAAAGACACTGTTGTAAATCAGTATTTCTCAAACTTGGCAACTTCAGATGAGGGGGGGACTTCAACTCCCAGAATTCTCCAGCCAGCTCCAGGAGCGGTAGTCCGTCCATTTTAAAGTTGCCAACATTGGGGGGCAAAAAACAAACAAACACCCGGATCTATATATATTTTTTTCCCATTTCTTGTGGGCTGTCTCTGATCAGGTCTGCATCTTCGGTAGACCGTTTTGTTCCGAATAAATATCTCCACCCCAAATTAAAAAAAAATAAAAATAGAGATCGGGCAAAAAAACCAACAGAATTTTCTGCATGGTGCAATAAGGGGGCCGGCTTTTAATTTGGCTCCCGATACCTGCGGCCTCTTAGCCTTAATCTCTGGGTCACCAAATCTCCACAGCTGCCAGAAATCCGTGGAAATCTGGTTTTTTTTAAAATGGGTTCCACATATGCACCGCACATTATTTTTCCTTCTGTCTAATTTCTCTGCCTAATGTTGCATATATCAAAAAGAAGACGCCTGGAAAATGTGTAATTGCTGTCATGCAATTCTTCTTTTTCTTCTTGTGTTTTGTGGGGTTTTTTTTGCAATTTACATATTTTATTTTTCCTAGACAACAAAGGTGCACCCGTTTCTTTTTCTCTGTCCCGCTTTTCGGATGGATATTCTTTATATACAACTCAAGGCTAAAATATATATATGCGGTAGTCCTTGGCTTAGGACCACGATTGTAAGCAACAGTGTGTGTGTGTGTGTGTGTCTGTGTGTGTGTCTGTGTCTGTGTCTGTGTCTGTGTGTCTGTGTGTCTGTGTGGGGAGGGTGTCCATTGTAACTTCGAACGGCCCCTGAGCAACCAAAAAAAGTGACCCATGACCGTTTTTCACACTTAACGACCGTTGCAGCAGCATCACACACACCCCGAGGGTCACGTGATCAAAATTCAGGCGCTTGGCAACCGAGTTGTATTTATGACGGTTGTGGCATCCCTCGGAGGTCACGTGACCCCCTTTTGACAAGCAATGGGGAACCCAGAGTCACTTAAGAACTGTGTGTGTTACTAACTTAACCACCTCAGTGATTTACTTAGAAGCCAGGGCAAGAAAAGTTGCAAAATGGGGCAAAAATCACTTAACATCTAAAGATGTTGAGACTCTAGAAAAGAGTGCAGAGAAGAACAACAAAGATGATCAGGGGACTGGAGGCTGAAACATATAAGGAACGGTTGCTGGAATTGGGAATGTCTAGTTTAATGAAGAGAAGGACGAGGGGGGATATGATAGCAGTCTTCCAATATCTCAGGGGCTGCCCCAAAGAAGAGGGAGTCAAGCTATTCTCCAAAGTGCCTGAAGCCAGGACAAGAAGCAACGGATGGAAATTCATCAAGGAGAGAAGCAACCTGGAACTAAGGAGAAACTTCCTGACAGTTACAACAATTAATCAGTGGAACAAGCTGCCTCCAGAAATGGTGAATGCTCCAACACTGGAAGTTTTTAAGAAGAAACTGGACAGCCATTTGTCCGAAATGGTATAGGGTTTCCTGCCTGAGCAGGGGGGTGGACTAGATGACCTCCAAGGTACTTTCCAGATTCTATTCTATTCTATTCTATTCTATTCTATTCTATTCTATTCTATTCTCAAAGCACCAGAGGCAGTGATGAGATTCAGCCACTTCACACCACTTCAGCAGAATCGGTAGCTAATTTTTTGTTGCCCAGGCCCAGAATGGACTTCTGGAAGCAGCATCCACACAGAGAACCGGTTGTTCACATATTTGAATCCCACCACTGACCAGACGGCAGGACAAGAAACAACAGATGGAAACCTATCAAGGAGAGAAGTAACCTAGAACTAAGGAGAAACTTCCTGACCGTGAGAACAATTAACCAGTGGAACTCCCTGCCTCCAGAAGTTGTGAATGCTCAAGCACTGGAAGTTTTTAAGAAGAGATTGGACAGCCATTTGTCTGAAATAGTATAGGGCTTCCTGCCTGAGCGGGGTGGGTGGGGGGTGGACTAGATGACCTTCTAACTCTGTCATTCTGTAAATTATTCTGTAGAAACCCCAAAGGTCAGGGGCCTCCTGACTTGAAGACCTGCAAGGTCCCTTCCAACTCTCTTCTTCTCTTCTTCTTTCAGTGAATGCCGCCATGTTTGAGAACTGCACCGGTTGTGTGATGTGCTCCGAAGACAACGGCTGCGTCTCCTGCCAGCAGCGTCTCTTCCTGCTCATCTGGAGGGACGGGATCCGACAGTACGGGGCCTGCGTCCACGCCTGCCCGCTGGGCTACTTTGGGGTGCGAGGCCAGGAAGTCAACCGATGCATCAGTAGGTGTCCAGGGTGTGAAAAACCGAAGTCTTGGAGGAGTCGGTAGCGTATTAGCGAGATAAAAACATAGAAGGAAGGCGGGCAATTTGGGGCAACCTCCGAGTCCTCAGTTCTCAGGATCCTGAGCAGGGGGTTGAACTAGATGACCTCCAAGGTCCCTTCCAACTTTATTATTATTATTATACTATTATTATTATCATTATCATCATCATCATCATCATCATCATCATTATTATTATTATTATTATTATTATTATTATTATTATTATTATTATTATTCGATTTATCCTTTATTAGATGTCTTTCTGTTTGTTTCTTTTTTAAAAAAATTTTTTTTAAACTTTATGCAAAAAATTAAAATAGAAACTTCAAAAAAAAATTACCAAGGCAAAACAAAACTAGACAATATTTGAAAAAGAGGTGCATTAAAAGAAAAAGAAAAGAAACACATATACCAGGGGTAGGCAACCTTGGCTCTTTTATGACTCGTGGACTTCAACTCCCAGAATTCCTGAGCCAGCATGGAATATCCTAAGTCCAACTTACTCTTACCAGCCAAGAAAAAGGTGCATGGATTTTTTCTGCCTTTCCTTTCTTTGTTTGCTTTATCCATCGCATCTTCAGTCTATCAACACAGATATTAGATCACTCAANCAGCATGGGGGAACTATGGCCCCCTCATGACTGGTGGACTTCAACTCCCAGAATTCCTGAGCCAGCATGGGAGAACTATGGCCCCCTCATGATTTGTGGACTTCAACTCCCAGAATTCCTGAGCCAGCATGGGGGAACTATGGCCCCCTCATGACTGGTGGACTTCAACGCCCAGAATTCCTGAGCCAGCATGGCTCAGCTTGGAAACCTCTCCCTTTCCCCTCAGCATGGCTGGCTCAGGAATTCTGGGAGTTGAAGTCCATGAGTCACAAAAGAGCCAAGGTGGCCTACCCCTGACATATACCGATAAGAAAAAAATAACCTTTATTGTCACTTTTGATCCCGGATGAATCCTGAATGGATCAGAGATAATGATGATTGTGGCTTGGGGTAGATAAGAAGCCGTTGCAGGCTTTCTGCGTTTTAAATACAATAACAGACTGTTAACAGAGGGTTTTGAAGGTTCATTCTACTCTTGGATTGCCTATTAACTCCTTTAAAAAAGAAAAAGAAAAAGAAATATGCAGCTTTATCAGAATTTCTATGGCAACGTAACTGATATTTTTTTCCATTAAAATAATATTTCTTTCTTGAGGGTAGTAGTGGTAGAAGGGTACAGAAGTATCTTAAAGTTTGCTAATTATGAATTATGAATAACTAGGTAACATCAGTGCTAGAAGGGAGTAGGGTATGTAGGGAGGAGGAGGAAGAGGAGGAGGAGGAGGAGGAGAACTATGGTGTCCTTGGTGTTCTCTGAGCTGGGTTGTTTTCTTGCAGACATTTCATGACCCAACTAGGTAACATCATCAGTGCTAGAAGGGAGGAGGAGGAGGAGGAGGAGGAGGAGGAGGAGGAGGATTGTGGGGTCCTGGGTCCTGATAGGGCAGCCACCAGTCTATAAACCAAGAGTAAATGCCTCCTTCCTCCTAGTGCTGATGATATTACCTAGTTGGGTCATGAAATGTCTGCAATAAAACCACCCAGCTCAGTGAGCACCAAGGAGCCCACAACCAGCATTTACTTTTGGTTTTCAGCAAAACTGGCCTATAGCTTAAGTGACCACTGTTTAACCACTGCTGAAAAACAAAATCATAAAATCGGGGCAGTCATATTGATAATTCAATATGACTTATTTTTATGTATTTATTTGTATTTTTATATGTATTTATTTGTATTTTTACAAATAATTCAAGGCAGCAGACATATCCGATAGGTCTTCCTCCTCCTGTTTTCCCCATCACAACAATCCTGTGAGGTGGGTTGGGCTGAGAGAGAGAGTTGGTGATTGGCCCAAAGTCAGCAAGCCAGCTTTCATTACTAAGGTGGGACTAGAACTCTCCGTCTCCTGGTGATTGGCTCAAAGTCAGCCAGCTGGCTTTCATGTCTAAGACGGAACTAGAACTCACCGTCTCCTAGGTGATTGGCCCAAAGTCAGCCCACCGGCTTAAAGGCGGCTTTTTCTAACGCGCCATCTCTATGTTCTAGAATGCCGGTCGCCCAGCTGTGAGAGCTGTTTCAGCAAAGACTTTTGCATGAAATGTCAAGAGAGCTTCTACCTGCACAAAGGGAAGTGCTTAAACACCTGTCCTCCTGACACCATGGCCTGGCACAGCACCCGGGAATGCCAAGGTAAGCCCCCTCCCTCGTCTGCAACTAAACCCCCCAGCCCAGAGAGAATGGAATAGGATAGGATAGGATAGGACAGGACAGGACAGAGTAGGATAGGATAGGATAGGATAGGATAGGATAGGATAGGATAGGATAGGATAGGACAGGATAGGATAGAAGCGATAGACTAGACTAGACTAGAATAGAATAGAATAGAATAGAATAGAAAATGGAATAGAATAGAAAATGGAATAGAAAATGGAATAGAAAATGGAATAGAAATACAGAATAGAACAGAACAGAATTAGAATAGAATAGAATAGAATAGAATAGAATAGAATAGAAAATGGAATAGAATAGAAAATGGAATAGAAAATGGAATAGAAATACAGAATAGAACAGAACAGAATTAGAATAGAATAGAATAGAATAGAATAGAATAGAATAGAATAGAATAGAAAATGGAATAGAATAGAAAATGGAATAGAAAATGGAATAGAAAATGGAATAGAAATACAGAATAGAAATACAGAATAGAAAATAGAATAGAAATACAGAATAGAATAGAACAGAACAGAACAGAACAGAACAGAACAGAATAGAATAGAATAGAATAGAATAAAGAGAGATTGTAGAAGAGAAGAGAAGAGACAGATTGTAGAATAGAATAGAATAGAATAGAATAGAATAGAATAGAATAGAATAGAATAGAAAGAACAGAACAGAAAAAAAGAAAGAAAAGAAAATGGAATAGAATAGAAAATGGAATAAAAAATGGAATAGAAAATGGAATAGAAATACAGAATAGAAATACAGAATAGAAAATAGAATAGAATAACTAAAATAGAATAGAATAGAATAGAATAGAAAATGGAATAGAAAATGGAATAGAATAGAATAGAATAGAATAGAATAGAATAGAATAGAAAATGGAATAGAAAATGGAATAGAATAGAATAGAAAATGGAATAGAATAGAAAATGGAATAGAATAGAAGCTGGAAGGCACCTTGGAGGTCTTCTAGTCCAGCCCCCCCGCTCAAGCAGGAGAACGTCTACCATCTCAGACAGGTGACTGTCTCGTCTCTTCTTAAAAGCTTCTATTCCTGATGGTGTCTCCATATCCTCTCCCTTTCCCCCTGCCAGAAAACTGCGAGGCAGCCCCCTGGGGCAGCTGGAGCCCCTGCACCAAACAAGGGCGGATGTGCGGGTACAAGTGGGGTTCGGAGATCCGAGTCCGGGAGACTCTCCAGAGCGGCAAGGAGAACGTGGCCCTGTGTCCGGCACTGTCCGAGTCCCGGAAGTGTCGGATGAAGAGACACTGTCCTGGAGGTAAGATCTGGAGGGTGGAATCCCACCCCGGGCTGTCCTTGTTCAGCCTCACCAGGTAGGCCAGATGGGAAACGTAGCCAGATAAGCGAAGCCTACAGGGAGTCCTCGACGTACGACCACAATAGACCCCCCCCAAATTTCTGTTGCTCAGTGAGAAATTTGTCTCTGCCCCATTTTACGACCTCGTTTGCCATCATTGTTAAGTGAATCCTCGCAGTTGTTAAGTTGGTAACACGGTCGTTAAGCGAATCTGGCTTCCCTGTTAAGCGAATCTGGCTTCCCTGTTGAC
>NW_015390979.1:0-5887 GCF_001527695.2 Protobothrops mucrosquamatus | reverse complement strand
CCTATTCATCCATCTATCTATCTATCTATCTATCTATCTATCTATCTATCTATCTATCTATCTATCTATCTATCTATCTATCTATCTATCTATCTATCTTAGAATAGAATAGAATAGAATAGAATAGAATAGAATAGAATAGAATAGAATAGAATAGAATAGAATGTTTAAATGGGTGTTATGTGTGTGTACACTTTGAGAGCAAGCAACTAAATTTCATTTTTAATATGTAGCATTGTGCCAACAGTAAAAAAAAGACAATAAAGGTTTATCTATCTATCTATCTATCTATCTATCTATCTATCTATCTATCTATCTATCTATCTATCTATCTATCTATCTATCTATGAATAGAATAGAAGAGAAGAGAAGAGAAGAGAAGAGAACAGAACAGAACAGAATAGAATAGAATAGAATAGAATGTTTAAATGGGTGTTATGCGTGTGTACACTTTGAGAGCAAGCAACTAAATTTCATTTTTAATGTGTGCCATTGTGCCCACGGTAAAAAAAAACACGACAATAAAGGTTCTGTATCTCAGTTGAGGACCACCGCCGATTACAACTCCTCTCTCCAGGAGATGGCAGTGCAATCCAACCATGGGAAAAAAAAAAAAGAACTTAATTCTCTTCCAAGCCTTTGGCTGTCTTGCTTTTCGTCCTACAGAGCCTCAGAAGCAGGAAGTGGAAAGGCTGAAGTTTGGGGTCAAAAACCGAGTCTTGGCAACCGGCCTCCGTCCCCATTTCCACCGAGCCCAGAGGTGAAATGTCTTGGGAAGATGGGGTCACCCCTCGGTCTGAACTCGGATCAGCCTCTTGGGTCTTCCGAAAAGGCTACAGGAAAATAAATAAAATAAATAAATAGACATTTTCAGAAACACTAACCTCCAGCTGCCATTTTAATCCCTGGGGGCAGGGGGAGGGGCTAAAGGCACTTTGCCATCCCTTTCCTATCCTCCCCCAACTTGCAAAGGAGAGGGGGGGAAAAAAAGATTCTAAAGAAGAATCTTGACATTTTGGCTGCCGCGTTGAATTGGCCGCTAAAATTCTACCTCTTTGAATATTTTCCAAATTGGAAAAAAAAGGCACTTGCGGTCCTCGACTTATAACAGTTCTGTGGAAAGTCAGTCCCCCACCCCAGAGAAGGAAATATTAAAAGGGCAGACAAATATATTTCCTCAAAGGATCTTAAAGAGGCAGAAAAGGATGCCCAGTTTTTCTTAATAGCCCCAAGTCTCCCTCCCCCAAGCAGAAACCAGCTCTGTAGAAATGCAGATGTAAATAATCCATTCAGGAAGGTTGGAGGCCCCCAGCTAGAAGATTAAGAAGACAAAGACACCTAAAATCTACATACCCCACCCAAACTCTAAGACAGGACATAATAGGATTAACCCACAGATGCCAAAGGGCACACTCAGACTCAGGTCAAAGTTCATGCCACAGGAACAACTCCAAACAAAAGGCTCCAGAGGGTATAAAAACCTACTCCCTACATGTGCTCACTCTCTCTTTTCTTCCAGAGCCATCTTCCTGTCTGGCTCTCCTCTTCAATAAACTGCAACCTTCTTCCTAAAGCAGTCACCATGTTGTTTATTCCTGGCTTGGACTGAACCACAATGAAGACTTTTCCTTCAACAGTTCATTTACGGACCGTTCAAAGTTATGACGGCACCGAAAAAAGCGACCTAGGACCGTTTTTCACACTTCACAACTGTTGCAGTATCCCCCCCCTGTGGTCACGGGATCAAAAAACGGACGCTTCGTATTTATGACGGTTGCAGCATCCCAGGTGATCCCTCTTTTAGCGACCTTCTGAGGAGCAAAGAAAAGGGGGAAGCTTGATTCACTTAGCAACTGTGTTCCTAACTTAACAACCGCAGTGATTCACTTAACAACGGTCGCAAGGAAAGCCGTAAAATGGGGCAAGTTCACTTAAATGTTTCGCTTCACAACAGAAATGTGGGGCTCAGCTGTTGTCATAAGTTGAGTATCTGTACTTACATAGTCCTCGGTTTAAGACCAGGACTTGGGACCAGAATTTCTGCTCCTAAGTATGAACGAGGGGGAACTAGGGAATTTTGGATGTTGACATGAAGTCCTCGACTTTTACAGACTGGGGGACACCCGGCTCAAAAACAGCAACTGTGAGAGGGACCTTGGAGTCATAGTAGACGATCACTTGACCATGAGCCAGCCGTGTGCAGCAGCAGCCAAAAAAGCTAACACAATCCTGGGCTGTATAAACTGAGGCATAGAATCAAGATCACGCAAAGTATTAGTACCGTTTTATAAAACCCTAGTGAGGCCACACCTGGAACACTGCAGCCAATTTTGGTCACCATATCACAAAAAAGATGTTGAGAGTTTGGAAAAAGTTCAGAGAAGAGCAACTAAGATGATCCAAGGCCTGGAGACCAAAACATACAAAGAACGGCTGCAGGAATTGGGTTTGGCTGATGTAAAGAAAAGAAGAAACAGGGGAGACATGATAGCAGTACTCCAGTATCTGAGGGGCTGCCACAAGGCAGAGGGGGTCAAATTATTCACCAAAGCACCAGAGGGAAGACGAGAAACAATGGTTGGAAACTGGCCAAAGAGAGAAGCAACCTGGAATTAAGGCGAGACTTCCTGACAGTGAGGACAATTAACCAATGGAACTGCTTGCCACCAGAAATTGTGGGCACTCCATCACTGGAGGTTTTTAAGAAGAGACTAGGAAGCCACTTGTCTGAGATGGTATAGGTTCTCCTGCTTGAGCAGGGGGCTGGACTAGAAGACCTCCAAGGTCCCTTCTAACTTCTATTCTATTCTATTCTATTCTATTCTATTCTATTCTATTCTATTCTGCTCTAATTCTATTCTATTTTATTCTATTCTATTCTATTCTATTCTATTCTATTCTGTTTTGTTCTGTTCTGTTCTGTTCTATTCTGCTCTAATTCTATTCTATTCTATTCTATTCTATTCTATTCTATTCTATTCTATTCTCTGTTCAAAGGTACAACAGCACTGAAAAAAGAACCATTTTTCATACTTAACGACCGTTGTAGCATCCCCCTCCCCCGTGGTCATGTGACCCAAATTCAGACCCTTGGCAACTGGCTTAGTCAGTGTGCGGCAGCAGCCAAAAAAGCTAATACAATCCTGGGTTGTACAAACACAGGCACAGAATCAAAATCACATGAAGGATTACCACCACTTTATAAATCCTTAGTAAGGCCAACCCTGGAATCCTGCATCCTGTTTTACTCACTACATTACAAAAAAGATGTTGGGACTTTGGAAAAAGTGCAGAGAAGAGCAACTAAGATGATCCAAGGCCTGGAGACTAAAACATACGAAGAACGGCTGCAGGACTTGGGTTTGGCTAGTCTAGAGAAAAGAAGGACTAGGGGGGACATGATAGCAGTCTTCCAGTATCTGAGGGGCTGCCCCAAAGAAGAGAGGGGGTCAACTTATTTTTCAAAGCACCAGAAAACAAGACGAGAAATAATAAATGGAAACTGATCGAGGAGAGAAGCAACCTGGAATTAAGGAGAAACTTCCTAACAGTGAGTACAATTAACCAGTGGAACAGCTGGCCTCCAAACGTTGTGGGTGCTCCATCACTGGAGGCTTTTAAGAAGAGCCATTGGTGTGAAATGGTAGGAGGTCTCCTGCCTGAGCAGGGGGCTGGACTAGAAGACCTCCAAGGCCCCTTCCAACTCTGTTCTGATCGATTGGTTGACCTTTCCTAAAATAGCAGGAGGTCGTCTGGAGACATTCAAAAGCTCTCCAGGAGAGAAACATAACCCCCCCCCCACAACAGCTTGGTGTCTTTGCTCTCATGCTCATGTTGTGTTGTGCTTGGCAACTGTGAGTACAGGGACCTCTTACCCTCTCCATCAGTCCCTGGAGAGCGAACTGGCACTGTGAACTCAGAGGGAGTTTAATCATGTGCTGGATTTGTTGGGCAGGCTGGGGGGCTGGAAGCAAGGGGGGGAGGTGGAAAGAGAGGGTGGCAGATGCCAAAGTATGGAGTGATTTAAACATTACAGGGTTCCCAGGGAAACGAGTGCCCGTCCAGAGAACGAGGGCAAAACACGGTTGACAGATGAAGTTCTTCACTCCTAGGAAACGGTCGAATATTGCAACTGCCTTCCCCTTCCTTTTTCTCCATTTCCTTTCCTTTTCCATTCCTTTTTTCTTTTTCCTCTCCTGTTTCTCTACTTCTGTTCCTTTTCCTTTCCTTTCCTGTTTCTCTGTTTCTTTTCCTTTTCCCTTCCTTTCCTTTTTGGCAAACATACTTTTCCTCCAGCTGTTTTCTCCACAAAAAACCCTGTGAGGTAGACCAGGCAGAGAGAAACTGGCCCCGAATCACCCAGATGGCTTTCATGTCTAAGGCAGGACTCGAATTCACCGTCTCCTAGTGATTGGTCCAAAGTCACCCAACTGCCTTTCATGCCTAAGGCGGGAGTAGAACTCCCAGTTTCCTGGTGATTGGCCCAAAGTCACCCAGCGGGCTTTCATGCCTAAGGCGGGACTAGAACTCACTGCTTCCTCGTGATTGGCCCAAAGTCATCCAGCCAGCTTTCATGCCTAATGCAAGACTAGAACTCACCGTCTCCTGGTGATTGTCCCAAAGTCACCCAGCTGGCTTTCATGCTTAAGGAAGGATTAGAACTCACCGTCTCCTGGTGATTGTCCCAAAGTCATCCAGTCTCTTTCATGCCTAAGGTGGGACTAGAACTCACCGTCTCCTGGTGATTGGCCCAAAGTCACCCAGCTGGCTTTCCTGTCTAAGGCGGGACTAGAATTCACTGTCTCCTGGTGATTGGTCCAAAGTCACCCAGCTGCCTTTCATGTCTACGGCGGGACTAGAATTCACCTTCTTTTGGATTCTAGTCTGGTGCCTTATCCAATAGACCAGCCGTGTCAAACTGCCGGCCCGGGGGCCAGATGCATCATAGCGAAACCACGCCCACTCCATTGCTGTCAATGGCAAAAAAGTCACGATATGTCGCAACACATCACGTGACATTGCGAGTTTGACACCCCTGCACTAGACTAAGCTGGCTCCAAGTTGTCATGTCCATGCAGAAAAATGTCTGTGGACTTCTCTTCTCCACCAATGTTCTTTCTTTTCAACAGGATGAAGTAGGAAAATGAATGTATGGACATTATTTTGCCAACATTACATTAAACAATGTTACAGTGACAGTGATTCTCATCTCTGTTAGGGATTGTATTCATCCAATAGGGTCAACTTGGTTAGGTGTTAACTTGGCTTAATACACTATGTGAATTTAGTCCATTTGTTGTTTAATGGTTCTGTGTTGGGCGAATCCAGAAAATAGGAAACCTGGTGAATGTCATTATATTGTTGGTCGTGCATAAGGATTGATGCAGGCTTATTATCATGTTGGGTTTTCTTTAAATATATTCGAATTCTTCAGTCTGTCCACACACTGGGTAAAATGGGATACACTGGAATCAACTCAACACAGCTCAGCATAACTCAGCCCACTCCATTCAGTGCCACCCAACTCAGTTTAACTCACTCAACACAACTCAAGGCAGCACAGCTTGGCTCAGCTGAGCTCAGCTCAGTCCATTCAATGCAACCCAACTCAGTTTAATTCACTCAACTCAATGCAACTCAGCTCAAACCAAGCTGAACACAATGCAGTCCAGTCCAGTCCAACCCAAACCAATTCAACTCAATTCAACCCAACCCAACCCAACCCAACTCAACCCAACCCAACCCAACCCAACCCAACCCAACCCAAACTTATTCAATCCAACTCAACCTAATCCAACCCAACCCAACTCAACTCAGCCCAAACCAATTCAACTCAACCCAACTCAACCCAGCCCAAACCAATCCAACTCAACCCAACTCAACCTAA
>NW_015390978.1:71045-98985 GCF_001527695.2 Protobothrops mucrosquamatus | reverse complement strand
ACACATTATATTCCAAGGAGCCTCAGTCCATTCAGCGACAGAGAAAACTATTCTGCTTAATCTAGAACTCAAGGAGAATGAGTCTCTCCCACCCCAAAATAAGAAATCCCAGAAGAGATTACTGCCCAACTGACAGGGTGTTTACATATAGATATAAAGTTCAGAGGATTGGCGTGGGCCCCCCGGGGGTGGGGGGGGGGAGAAGGGGAGGGGAAAGGCTGCCACCAGTAAAATGTGATTAAGATGCACAGAGGGGCCTTAACAAAAAAAGAAGAAGAAGAAGAAAAGAAAAGTGAAAGCTTTCACTGCCCCCTTTCATCACTCTTTTCCCCCCACTGCTTTACCCCAAGCGTTGCTATTCTGTAATTAAGATGTTTCTCTTTGGTAAGACAGATTCCAGCGAGTGAGCTCTGGAAAAAAAAAGCTTTATCAGATCGGGGCTGCGGTACCCTGGGCAGGCACCAGATGGCAGGCAAGAGATGTAAAGAACCTTCGCTGCCACCTGTTGGTCAGCCAGGATACTGCAGCCCTGGTGCAGTAGCCCAATCTTGGAAGTCAGCCTGGTCCCATCATCCCGTCCTTGCCTAAATCCATCCACAGCTGGCTCTCTTTTTCCCTAAGTCCACTCCGCCTGCAGGCAGGCAAGATGGCCTGAGCCCTCTTCTCTTGAAAGGGGGTCGGGTGGGGTGGAGGAAGGAACTCTTTAAAGGAGGAGAAAGAGTAGCAGAGGGGAAATAATAGCACAGATCACTGTTGCAAGCACATGTCACTGTTGCACTGAATATTAATTAATAGAGAGGTGCATTTCCTGAGCTATCCATCTCACTTTGCTGCCTTGCGTGCTTTTACCTTGACTGCTGTCTAAAGTGAGTTTGCTGTTTTTAATCTCAGAACGAAAGAGAGAAAAGTTTTAGTTTTTCATTTTAGCCTTATCTGCTCTTTGGGGCAGGAAGGGACCCCCATTTCCAGGCCTCCTTTTCCAAGTGGGGTGGGAATAATTTTACACAGAAGGGGTGGCATGGGTAAGTTTGATTGTTGGTTTGATGATTGATAAAAAAGGGGACATATGTTGAGATGACAGAACTGAATTTCAGGCCTTCGAGATTTCCGTAAGAAGTCACAAGCCTGTAGATTAAGCCTGAGACCTTATCTGCTGTGTACCATGAAAGACATATACTGTGTGCTAGCTTCCCCTAGACAGCATACTAAAAAGCAGGGGCATCACCCTGCCAACAAAAGTGCGTATAGTCAAGGCCATGGTTTTCCCAGTTGCAATGTATGGCTGTGAAAGTTGGGCCATAAGAAAGGCTAAGCGCCAAAGAATGGAGGCCTTTGAACTCTGGTGCTGGAGAAGACTCCTGCGAGTCCCCTGGACTGCAAGGCGATCAAACCGATCAGTCCTGGAGGAGATCAACCCCGACTGCTCTTTAGAAGGCCAGATCCTGAAGTTGAAACTCAAGTACTTTGGCCACCTCATGAGAAGAAGGAAGGACTCCCTGGAGAAGAGCCTGATGCTGGGAAAGATGGAGGGCAAGAGAAGAAGGGGACGACAGAGAAGGAGGTGGCTGGATGGAGTCCCTGAAGCAGGAGGCGTGAGCTTAAATGGACTCCAGAAGATGGGAGAGGCCTGGAGGAACGTTGTCCATGGGGTCGCAATGTGTTGGACACAACTTGGCAACTAACAACAACAAGAGATGTTGTGCAGTGTGGCCCACAATTGCTCACAATAGTTCTCCAGGAGACCTGAAAGAAGCAACTTTCCAGAGACCATCTCCTGGATAGCTGAACCGGACATTTGGTTATGATGCCACTGCTTGTACCCCCATAGACGTTTTGTATATAATTCGTGGATTGTGTGTATATGTTTGTCTCTCTTTTGTCGTGTTCTCGTCATATGCTAAAGAATAATTCCCCCCCCCAAAAAAAGAAGAAGCCACATTTCAGGCTTAAGGAAATGTACCTGACTGGAAACTCTACAGCAGACCTGGGTGACTGTGGAACTCAACGCATCAACTTCTGGAGTTGCTGAAGTTCCGAGACGGAAAAGCATTTTCTACTCCTGGGACCCTCTTGGGAGAGTAAGCCTGGAAGGGATTATTCAAGGCTTCCAATTGCAGATGGTGATCCTGGAGCCTAAAGGAAGCGGGCTGAAATCTCTGGAGTTGAGCTAAGGAAGAGATGGGCAGCCTGGCGTCCTCCAGATGTGGCCGACTACATCTCCCACAAGCCCTTGCCATTGGCTTTCGGGAGTTGAAGTCCCACCCATCTGGAGAAGCAGGCGATGCTTCTCGGGAGGAAAAGGAGCAATTCCGCCTGGAAGGTTCTTCCCCCAGGATCAAACAGATCGGGTGTGCGGAGGGGAAGAAGGCGACACGTAACCCTCCCCCCTCTTCCCCCCCCCCCCGGAATCCAGGCAGCCCCGTTTGTCACGGCTCCTGCTTTGCTGCGGGGGGGGGGGGACATCTCGGAATGCCTCGCGAGACTATGAGGCAGCGGAATGCTGGAGATGAAAGGTGTTTCCCCCCCCCAACTTCCCCACCCCGGCCCCTCTGCTCCCCTCGCCCCGTCTTCCCGGAGGGTTCCTGGCGAATCAATCAGACAACTTTTCTCTTCCTATAATCTAATTATCTCTTAAAACAGGCTGGGTGGAAGCATCTGCTGCGCATGGAGGGAAATGTCGAAAAAGCCCCCAGGAGTCCTCCCTCCCTCTCTCTCTCTCCCTCTCTTTCTCTCTTCCCTCTCTCCCTCCCTCCACCCCTCTCTCTTTCCCCTCTCCTTCCCTCCCTCTCTTTCTCTCCTCCCTTCCTCCATCTCCTTTCTCCTTCCTCCCTCTCTCCCCCTTCCCTCCCTCTCTCCTCCCTTCCTCCCTTTTTCTCCCCCCTCCCTCCCTCCATCTCTCTCTCTTTCTCTCCTCCTCCATCTCTCTCCTCCCTCCCTCCCTTCCTCCATCTCTCTCTCCCTCTCTTTCTCCTCCCTCCCTCCCTCCCTCTCTCCTCTCTCCCCCCCTGTGAACCACCAAAGGTAGTTTCTCTGTCAAAAACTACTAGGGGTGTCCTGCTAGGAACGCTTCTCTTTAGGTGGGATAGGAGAAATGTTCCGTGAAAGCATTGATGGATTACTGTCTTCTACCCCTTAGTGCGAAAAGGATTGTTAGGATGGACCTAGCTAACCCCTGGATAGAGAACCACCAGGAAATGTGAGAACTATGGATTAGACAGGGAAGGAGGGAAAAGGAAGGAAGGAAGGAAGGAAGGAAGGAAGGAAGGAAGGAAGGAAGGAAGGAAGGAAGGAAGGAAGGAAAAAAATTGGAAGGAAAGAAGGGAGGAAGGAAAAGGAAGGAAGGAAAGAAAATTGGAAGGAAGGAAGGAAGAAGGAAGGAAAAGGAAGGAAAGAGAGGAAGGAAGAAGGGAGGGAGGGAGGGAGGAAGACATTAGCAAGCCATTTCTGTAATCCTGCCATGGATACACGTCCATTAATCTGCCAAGAGTTCAGTTCAATGGAATTTTAGATGATGGTGATGATGGTGAGAGCTCTGAGCTCCAGAAAGTTTACCCTGAATAAAAGTTTTAAAAGGTCCTGGGACTAAGTCCCTTCCCTCCACCACCACTTCCCATCAATGGAACAGGTGGAATCTCTTTTTGAGCCCTTGAAACTTGGAAATGGTGAGGGTCGCATCGAGAGTTCAGCAATGATTTTAGAAAGAAAGAAAGAGAGAGAGAGAGAGAGAGAGAGAGAGAGAGAGAGAGAGAGAGAGAGAGAGAGAGAGAGAGAGAGAGAGAGAGAGAGAGAGAGAGAGAGAGAGAGAGAGAGAGAGAGAGAGAGAGAGAGAGAGAGAGAGAGAGAGAGAGAGAGAGAGAGAGAGAGAGAGAGAGAGAGAGAGAGAGAAAGAGAGAGAGAAAGAGANACACATTATATTCCAAGGAGCCTCAGTCCATTCAGCGACAGAGAAAACTATTCTGCTTAATCTAGAACTCAAGGAGAATGAGTCTCTCCCACCCCAAAATAAGAAATCCCAGAAGAGATTACTGCCCAACTGACAGGGTGTTTACATATAGATATAAAGTTCAGAGGATTGGCGTGGGCCCCCCGGGGGTGGGGGGGGGAGAAGGGGAGGGGAAAGGCTGCCACCAGTAAAATGTGATTAAGATGCACAGAGGGGCCTTAACAAAAAAAGAAGAAGAAGAAGAAAAGAAAAGTGAAAGCTTTCACTGCCCCCTTTCATCACTCTTTCCCCCCACTGCTTTACCCCAAGCGTTGCTATTCTGTAATTAAGATGTTTCTCTTTGGTAAGACAGATTCCAGCGAGTGAGCTCTGAAAAAAAAAAAAGCTTTATCAGATCGGGGCTGCGGTACCCTGGGCAGGCACCAGATGGCAGGCAAGAGATGAAAAGAACCTTCGCTGCCACTTGTTGGTCAGCCAGGATACTGCAGCCCTGGTGCAGTAGCTCAATCTTGGACAGGGATGGCGAACCTTTTAGAGACCGAGTGCCCCAAAATTGCCCCCTGCCCCCGCTCCGCCTCCCACCCTGCCTGCTCTGCCCACGCCCACCCCCTGCCCCGCTCGCCCCGCAGGGCCACGCACCACCTCCATGGCCCGCCACAGATCACCCAGGCAGTCCTGCAGCGCCATGGCAGCCATACCTTCCGCCCGCACCCCGCAGCATCATCTGCATGCTATGAAGCACAAGGGCGAAGTCTTGTCTCTGCTGCCCAGCTGCCATATCCTTGGCTGCATTGCTCTGCGCTGGCTGTGCTCGAGGGCGACTCTCTTCCAGGGGGGCTGCTGATGAGGGGGCCGCGGGGAGAGGCGGGGCTGGGCCGACAACGCGCGTGCCCACAGAGAGGGCTCCGAGTGCCGCCTCTGGCACGTGTGCCATAGGTTCGCCACCACTGATCTTGGAAGTCAGCCTGGTCCCATCATCCCATCCTTGCCTAAATCCATCCACAGCTGGCTCTCTTTTTCCCTAAGTCCACTCCGCCTGCAGACAGGCAAGATGGCCTGAGCCCTCTTCTTTTGAAAGGGGGTCGGGTGGGGTGGAGGAAGGAACTCTTTAAAGGAGGAGAAAGAGTAGCAGAGGGGAAATAATAGCACAGATCACTGTTGCAAGCACATGTCACTGTTGCACTGAATATTAATTAATAGAGAGGTGCATTTCCTGAGCTATCCATCTCACTTTGCTGCCTTGCGTGCTTTTACCTTGACTGCTGTCTAAAGTGCTGTTTTTAATCTCAGAATGAAACAGAGAAAAGTTTTAGTTTTTCATTTTAGCCTTATCTGCTCTTTGGGGCAGAAAGGGACCCCCATTTCCAGGCCTCCTTTTCCAAGTGGGGTGGGAATAATTTTACACAGAAGGGGTGGCATGGGTAAGTTTGATTGTTGGTTTGATGATTGGTAAAAAAGGGGACATATGTTGAGATGACAGAACTGAATTTCAGGCCTTAGAGATTTCCATAAGAAGTCACAAGCCTGTAGATTAAACCTGAGACCTTATCTGCTGTGTACCATGAAAGACATATACTGTGTGCTAGCTTCCCCTAGACAGCATACTAAAAAGCAGAGACATCACCCTGCCAACAAAAGTGCATATAGTCAAGACCATGGTTTTCCCAGTTGCAATGTGTGGCTGTGAAAATTGGACCATAAGAAAGGCTGAGCGCCAAAGAATGGAGGCCTTTGAACTCTGGTGCTGGAGAAGACTCCTGCGAGTCCCCTGGACTGCAAGGCGATCAAATCGGTCAGTCCTAGAGGAGATCAACCCTGACTGCTCTTTAGAAGGCCAGATCCTGAAGTTGAAACTCAAGTACTTTGGCCACCTAATGAGAAGGAAGGACTCCCTGGAGAAGAGCCTGATGCTGGGAAAGATGGAGGGCAAGAGAAGAAGGGGACGACAGAGAACAAAGTGGCTGGATGGAGTCCCTGAAGCAGGAGGCGTGAGCTTAAATGGACTCCAGAAGATGGTAGAGGACAGGAAGGCCTGGAAGAACGTTGTCCATGGGGTTGCAATGGGTTGGACATGACTTGGCAACTAACAACAACAACAAGAGATGTTGTGCAGTGTGGCCCACAATTGCTCACGATGGTTCTCCAGGAGACCTGCAAGAAGCAACTTGCCAGAGACCATCTCCTGGATAGCTGAACCGGACATTCGGTTATGATGCCACTGCTTGTACCCCCATAGACGTTTTGTATATAATTCGTGGATTGTGTGTATAGGTTTGTCTCTCTTTTGTCGTGTTCTCGTCATACGCTAAAGAATAATTCCCCCCCCCAAAAAAAATAGAAGAAGCCACATTTCAGGCTTAAGGAAATGTACCTGACTGGAAACTCTACAGCAGACCTGGGTGACTGTGGAAC
Organism: Protobothrops mucrosquamatus; assembly: GCF_001527695.2. Taxonomy (NCBI): domain Eukaryota; kingdom Metazoa; phylum Chordata; class Lepidosauria; order Squamata; family Viperidae; genus Protobothrops; species Protobothrops mucrosquamatus. The sequence goes on along the minus strand of NW_015390978.1, from coordinate 92,630 downwards.
TCAACGCATCAACTTCTGGAGTTGCTGAAGTTCCGACCACGGAAAAGCATTTTCTACTCCTGGGACCCTCTTGGGAGAGTAAGCCTGGAAGGGATTATTCAAGGCTTCCAATTGCAGATGGTGATCCTGGAGCCTAAAGGAAGCGGCTGAAATCTCTGGAGTTGAGCTAAGGAAGAGATGGGCAGCCTGGCGTCCTCCAGATGTGGCCGACTACATCTCCCACAAGCCCTTGCCGTTGGCTTTCGGGAGTTGAAGTCCCACCCATCTGGAGAAGCAGGCGATGCTTCTCGGGAGGAAAAGGAGCAATTCCGCCTCGAAGGTTCTTCCCCCAGGATCAAACAGATCGGGTGTGCGGAGGGGAAGAAGGCGACATGTAACCCTCCGTCCCCCCCCTACCCCCGGGAATCCAGGCAGCCCCGTTTGTCGCTGCTCCTGCTTTGCTGTGGGGGGGGGGGAGACATCTCGGAATGCCTCGCGAGACTATGAGGCAGCGGAATGCTGGAGATGAAAGGTGTTTCCCCCCCCCNCCGCCCTTCTCCTTGCGGACTCAGGGCGGCTGACAATCAATTAAAAACACCAATAACAACACAAAATTTAAAATTAATTAAAATGAAATATTTAACTTGTCTAATTTAAAATATAATTAAAAACTCCTCTAAAAACCCCTCTTAAAAATTACCCTAGGCCAGTCCCGCTTGTTGGAATAGCCATGTCTTGAGGGCGCGGGAAGGGAGATCAGGGATCACCCTGATCTCTGGGGGCAGCTCATTCCAGAGGGATGTAATCCATCTCTCTCTCTTTCTCTCCTCCTCCATCTCTCTCCTCCCTCCCTCCCTTCCTCCATCTCTCTCTCCCTCTCTTTCTCCTCCCTCCCTCCCTCCCTCTCTCCTCTCTCCCCCCCTGTGAACCACCAAAGGTAGTTTCTCTGTCAAAAACTACTAGGGGTGTCCTGCTAGGAACGCTTCTCTTTAGGTGGGATAGGAGAAAAGTTCCGTGAAAGCGTTGATGGATTACTCTCTTCTACCCCTTAGTGCGAAAAGGATTGTTAGGATGGACCTAGCTAACCCCTGGATAGAGAACCACCAGGAAATGTGAGAACTATGGATTAGACAGGGAAGGAGGGAAAAGGAAGGAAGGAAGGAAGGAAGGAAGGAAGGAAGGAAGGAAGGAAGGAAGGAAGGAAGGAAGGAAAAAATTGGAAGGAAAGAAGGGAGGAAGGAAAAGGAAGGAAGGAAAGAAAATCGGAAGGATAGAAGGAAGAAGGAAGGAATGAAGGGAGGAAGGAAAAGGAAGGAAGGAAAAGGAAGGAAAGAGAGGAAGGAAGAAGGGAGGGAGGGAGGGAGGGAGACATTAGCAAGCCATTTCTGTAATCCTGCCATGGATACACGTCCATTAATCTGCCAAGAGTTCAGTTCAATGGAATTTTAGATGATGTTGATGATGGTGAGAGCTCTGAGCTCCAGAAAGTTTACCCTGAATAAAAGTTTTAAAAGGTCCTGGGACTAAGTCCCTTCCCTCCACCACCACTTCCCATCAACGGAACAGGTGGAATCTTGTTTTTGAGCCCTTGAAACTTGGAAATGGTGAGGGTCGCATGGAGAGTTCAGTGCTACCTATTATTCAGCAATGATTTTAGAAAGAAAGAGAGAGAGAGAGAGAGAGAGAGAGAGAGACAGACAGAGAGACAGAGAAAGAAAGAAAGAAAGAAAGAAATAAAGAAAGAAAGAAAGAAAGAAAGAAAGAAAGAAAGAAAGAAAGAAAGAAAGAAAGATTGCTCCTGGTCCAAGCTATTATTAATATGGTGGATAAGTCAGAATAAATAAAGCCACACTCCTTGCCTCTTCTCTCTCCCACCACCCTGCCGGCCCAAACGTAAACCCTCTTTTTTTAGGAATTAACCTGCCAAGCAGCCCATTCAGGAGAGCCGCGCAAGTCCCGCCTGGCTACGGGGAACAAGCAACTTTTTTGCCCTTCCGCGGCCTGGTGGAATCGCCACCCTCCGTCCACCTTCTGCTTGCGCAGTATTTAAACCGGGGTGTGCGTATGCGTGTGCGCGTGTGTGTGTGTGTGTGTGCCCCTAATCGGTTTTCTCTTTCAATAAGCGAAGCACCCCCTCTCCTGCCGCCCCCCCCCCGCCCCCATTGAAGCTTTTCAAAGCACCTCGGGACGGCCAGGCGGAGGGGGTCTCTTCTAATGCAGTTTGACAGCGTCTCAAAGAACCCGCCGTACTGGCGGGGAGAGGGAAGAAAGAGGGGATCGATCGATCGCCCACTTCGGGAAAGTTTTCTCCATCAAGTCTTGGGGGGGGGGGGAGGGAGGGAGCGAGGGACGCTCGGCGACAAGAATTCAGAATAAGCCTCGCGCAGGGCTATGGGCTTTTTTTTACCTTTTTTTTTTTTTTGGACAGAAGTGGCGTGCGCGCACGCAAAAACATACACACGTTCCCTCCTTCTCCTTAGAACTCCGGGTCCCTTTGATGGTGCTTGACGGCCTATTAGTTCCAGAAGATCAGCCAAAAGCCTTTTTCAGCGTTTGGGAATGGAGTGTGAAGACTCTTCTCTTTCTTTCTCCTCCTCCTCCTTTCTCCTCCTTTCTCCTTTTTTTTATTCTCCTTCTCTTTCTTTCTCTTTCTTCTTTGTTTTTCTCCTCTCTCTCTTTCTCCCTTCTCCTTCCCCTTCTCCTCCTTGCCCTTCCATTCTCCTTCACTTCTCCTTCTCCTTTTTCTTCCCTTTTTCATGTATTCTTTCTTCTCCTTTCTTTCTTACTCCTTTGTTCTTCTCCTTCTTTCTCCTTTTCCTTCTCTTTCTCCCTTCTCCTTCTTGTTCTCCTTTCCCTTCCGCTCCTTCCCTTTCCATTCTCCACCACTTCTCCTTCTTTTTTCTTTTTTCTTTTTTTATTCTCCTTCTCTTTCTTTCTCTTTCTTCTTTGTTTTTCTCCTCTTTCTCTGTCTCCCTTCTCCTTCCCCTTCTCCTCCTTGCCCTTCCATTCTCCTTCACTTCTCCTTCTCCTTTTTCTTCCCTTTTTCATGTATTCTTTCTTCTCCTTTCTTTCTTTCTTTCTTTCTCCTTTGTTCTTCTCCTTCTTTCTCCTTTTTCTTCTCCCTTCTCCTTCTTGTTCTCCTTCCTTCTTGTTCTTTCTCCTTTCCCTTCTACTCCTTCCCTTTCCATTCTCCATCACTTCTTCTCTTTTTTCCCTTTTTCATGTATTTTCTTCTCCTCCTTCTTTCTTTCTTTCTCTTACTCCTTTGTTTTTCTCCTTTCTCCTTTTCCTTCTCTTTCTCCCTTCTCCTTCTTGTTCTTTCTCCTTTCCCTTCCACTCCTTCCCTTTCCATTCTCCATCACTTCTCCTTCTCTTTTTTTTCTTCCCCCTTTCACGTATTCCTTCTTCTTCTCCTTCTCCTCCAGGCCCTAAAATGTTAGTTCCTTAATTGTGGACGCGCCACGGGGACGCCACTTTCCATCACTTTTCTCCCCCCAAAAAAGTCGGCGACTTTATTCCCCGCGCGTGGCCGTTTGGCTGCCCTGTTCTATAAACCGGCTATTCAAAAACGCCCCAATTTGCCTCCCTCCGATTTTGTGTTGAACTGACAAAAAAAGTCGGGCAGTTGGTCTCCCGAGATATCTCGGACTGGGGACAGGTGGAGATGCCCGGGTTGTGTATTGTGTAGGAAAAGGACTCGCTTTTGAAAAGTGCGGTCCTCCGTTTTTGTTTTTCCTCCCTAAAAAGCGTCCCTGGTTTTTAACATTTTCGGCTGCTAGTCCGCAGGATCCTGGTGAAACCGAAGCGTCCTACGTAGGGGAGAGGGGAAAAAAATCGTATTCGGCGTTTCTTCCATAAAACAGGAGATCTGCACACACGAGATCCCCCTTCAGATAGATCCTTCCGGCTAATTTGAAAGCCACCAAACTAAGCCTGAATGAACAAGTTGCCTTCCCAAATATCTTCGGGGGAAAAAGTCAAACCGTTTTAACGTTTTGGGAAAGAAAGCACCCAGTTTCGGTCGGCAGATCAGTCAACCCAAAGCGTTCTTGATTAACCGGCCCTTGAAAGAGTAATCCTGGCGCTGGCTTCGATTTAAGAGCATTCCCGTCCGTTTTCCTGCAGCCAGGGTGAACTCTTGAGTGCAACTGAAAATATTCCACATTTTCAGGAAAGAGACGCAGGTCGCCGGGCGAATAATCTCGCCTTGAGCTCCGGCTTATAGCCCCCCGGTTTTACGGTTCCCGGACAGGTAAACCTATTCCCTCCCAGCCAAGAATAGCTTTTTTGGGGGGGGGGCGGTGTGTGTGTGTGTGTGTGGGGAAATCTAAGTCACGGGTCAACTGAAAAAATCTGGGCAGCTGTGGGGCATTTGAAGCCCCTCAAAAAGGGGCTGCAGGAATATTGTAAGGCGGAACCGTCCGGCGGGGAAGAAGAGAAGTTTTAGGGTCGGGGATTTACAGCAAAGGGGGGGGGGGAAAGAGATCAGTTTAACACCCCCCCCCGGCAGGTCCCGTCCCATATATTCTCTAAGCAGCCAAGTATTTTTTTTTCCCCCTTTTCTTCCCTACATAGTTCTATTTGCCTTCTACTTTAATTTTTTTTCCTTTCACCTATATTCTTTTTTTATAAACAACTCAAGGTGCTGAACAGACTTAATTCCCCTTCCTCTTCTTGTTTTTCCCACAACAAACAACTCTCTAAAAAGTGGGCTGGGCTGAGAGAGATTGATTGGCCCAAAGTCACCCAGCTGGGGAAAACTAGAACTCACGACCTCCTGGGTTCCTAGCTTTCCCCACTAGACAAACTGGCTCTCTTTTCATTTCTTTTTCCTTGGGGGGGGGGAGGGCTGTCCTATAATTTTTACGTATTTTTCCTTACTTGTTTCTGTTTTCCTGGTGGTTTTAATGTTTTTCTTTTCTTTACCCTACCTCCGGGTTTGTTTGGGTTTTTTTCGGGGGGTGGGGGGGAAGCGTTGTAGCAGTTGCCTAGTTTTATTTAAGATTTAAACCACCCGGAACTAAAGCCGGAAAAGATCAACTTTTCAGGACAGGCTTTTGGTCCTCTCTAAGTTCCTTTAGTTAGAAACTAGAAATGCCATTCTGGCCCCAGACAGTTATCTTCTTAAAAAACGACAGATCTCCATTTATTCCTGCTGGGGATGATGGGGTTTGTAATGGCGCGTCCTAGAAAGGCACTCGGATTAGCTGTATATGTCACTTTTCTAGTCCAACCTTTATGGAAAAGGGGGCTAGCAAATGGAGAATTTCTCCAATTTTGGTCCAGCTTTTTGAGCCCTCTGGTTTCCGGTCCCACCCAAACTTCTTGCAACTGGAATTCAGTAGCAAATGATAGAAAAAACGCTATTTTACAGGAATCACACAAACACACACGTGGCAAATTGGATGTTTCAAGCAGGTTGGTGCTGCTGGCCTCTAAATCAAAACTTATCTGAAGCAGAAGAGAAATGCAAGCATTGAAAGCACCAACCGACAATGGGCATCCAGTTAATTCAGAGAAATGGAGGTGAAGATGATGGGATCCGGTCTATAGACTTATGTTTATCCATGAGGGGAGGGGGTGCACACAAATGCACTACTGGGGGAACCCCCCAAATTTCTTTGTGGGCAAACGGTTAACAACAGTTTTTCCTACTTCTTTGTCTACAAACAAATACCGATTTTATATTGAGGGGAGGATTTGAAAACGTGGAAGTCGGACTAGCCCCCTGCCTATTTGGGTAGATGCGAAATATGTAAGATAGCCTCCTTTTGCATATTCACTCAAAAGAAAGTCCCACTCTTTTTTTAAAAAAAAATAATAATTATATATTCAGAGAGGATTCCATCAGCAGCAATTTTTAATTCTCCGAATTCAAATAGGCTTCTATATCCTGAAGAGTCTTAAATGAAGGGCCTGAACGTTTAATATTATTCTGTTTCTTGGCGTCGCCTCTCTAATTAGATAAACTTTGCAGGTAGGAAAAAAAAGGGAATGTTTGGACAGGAAATAAGGAAGGGGTCTGGGGGGGAGCTAATTTACTTTTTAAAAAACTGGACGTCTCATGTCAAATGTATATGTCTGGCTGATGAAAACCAAATAAGGTTTGAAATAGCTATCCCAGTTCTCCCTTAATTCTTTGTTAGCAATTCAAATTTTGGAACATATATGTATATATATATATATATATGATTTAGTCTCTTACAAAGAACCGCAGAAAGGAGCTTCTGTAGCTTCAAGGCCACTCTTCGAATCCAATGTGGCCTTGGTGAAGCTGCATAGGATTCACAAAATAATATTTTATTCTCCACGAACGCGGTCGATCGTCCCTTCCTGTCGCAATTATCCCTTTGCGGAGTCGCCGTCCAGGAGGCGGATTCCTCGCCCCTTCCCAGACCCCCTTCCCCACCTTTCCAATCGAAAACTCTTTTCTCCCCTTTGATGAAGAATCGAAGGATGCAAATATGGTTTAAAGGCCCCGCGTGGAGTGTTGTGCTGGCTCCTGGCAGGTTCCTAGCAAGGAAGAGAGGAGGAGGAGGAGGCGGAGGAAGGGTTACTCCAAATATACACATATCTCTTCGCCTAGATTCATTACTAAGATTCGAGGGAAAGGGGTAAAAAGCGAATCTCACCCAGGGCGGCGGAGATTACGGAGCGTGTCGCAACCTTTCCCCGGGGGAGGGAGGGAGTGAATGGAGGAGGAGGAGGAGGAGGAGGAATACGAACTTTGTAGTTTAGCACCCGTTAAGCTAGCAGGGCCCACTCCTCGTTCATTGGCACCCGCCGAAGTTCTCCAGCCGCACCTTGGAGGGATACAGCCTCCTTTGCGTTTCTCGCTTTTCATCCCGGAGGGCCAATAAAACGCCGCGATTGGGCCTTGAGGAGGAAGGGGGAAAAAAAAAGGGAAAGTGCTTCTCTTTGAGTTCTTCTCCTTCGCAAGGCCTGTCAGGCTGGGAGGCTCCCACTCCATCCCACCCATTCTGCCTTCTGCAGCCCAACTCCCCCCCCGGGGGCTCCGAGGCGAATCCCGAATAGGCGCTCCGGCTCTCGGAGGGCGACCCTGAGCCAGAGAGCCAAGGGCAGCAGGATCCGACCTCAGGACACCCCTTGCCCATCGACTTCAATGCAGGCAGGCGCAGACCCCCCCCCCTCTAGACGGCCGTTGGGAGCGAGGTGTCGCTATGGGGTGATTAGGAATCATTTGGGGAGGGGGGGAAAGGTTGATTATTTTTAATAAGAAAACTCACCGGGGGGACGGGGAAACGGAACAGAGCCTTGGCTTCTAAACCCCCATATATAAAAAAAATAGGGGGGCGCAAAGATTGGGGAAGGAAGTCTGGCGTTAAACCGGCTTTGGGTGCTGGCTTGTTGAATCAGCCATTTTAAACAGGCCTTCGCGGGAGGCAAGGAAAGGAAAGGAAGGAAGCCGCCCTGCGCATCTACGCCGGCTCGGCCAGGCCTGGTGAATTATAACAAATAAAACCAGCCCGTTTTTTTTCCTTTTTCCTTTTCTCTTTTTTTTAAGGAAAACTGTAATGCCACGGGCTTTTCCTTGCGCGCGCGTGTGTGTGTGTGCGCGCGCGCGCGCGCGCGCGGAGACCGCCTTGTTGTCTTTATTCCAAAAAATCCTTCCGATTTTTAAAATAATATAATGAAAATAAAAGAATCCGCACATTCGCACGTGGTGTTCAGATTTATTTATTTATTTATTTAAAAGAAAATCTGTCCGCGCCCGTTCTTCAAAGGCTGAACATTGATTGGGGTGAAGTTGCTCGAATACAAAAAAAATAATCGCAAGTGTTCTTGAATAAAGCTTGTTTTCGATCTTCTACCGGTACCCAATTCTCCCCTCTCCCTGCGCTACAGTATTTACCCTTCCGTATTTTCTCTTCACCACTGGATAGATGGATAGATGGATAGATAGATAGATAGATAGATAGATAGATAGATAGATAGATAGATAGATAGATAGATAGATAGATAGATGGTAGGTAGGTAGGTAGGTAGGTAGGTAGGTAGGTAGGTAGATACATAGATGATAGATAGATAGATAGATAGATAGATAGATAGATAGATAGATAGATAGATAGATAGATAGATAGATAGATAGATAGGCAGGCAGGCAGGCAGGCAGGCAGGCAGACAGACACATAATTTACAGACCATCCAACTCTCTCATAGACCAATTCTTATCTTTCCCTCCCTCCCTCTTTTCCTTTCTGTCTTTCTCTCTTTTTTCTTCTCTTTCTTCTTCTTCCTCATTTCCTTCCTTCCCTTCCCTTTTTTCTTTTCTTTCTTCCTCTTTTCCTTCCTTTCCTTGTCCTTCCTTCCTTCCTTCCTTCCCTCCATTCCTCCCAAGCCAAGGGAGAAGGAGGCTCTCCCCTCCCCTCCTTCTCTTTTTTGCCCAGTGCAATTGCACCCCCCCCCGTTCTCTCTCTCTCTCTCCTAACGCTTCCCTCGCCCGAGCCGTTGCTAACCAGCTCTCGCCCAGACCTGTCACCTTGGAGCGCCACCTCGCCGCCGAAAAGCGAACTGCAGCGCGCCCCTGGAGGAACCCCGAAGGGCCGGGCTGCGGAAAGCAGCGCTTGGATTTCCCCCACTTTCTCTCGCTCCTTTCTCCTCCTCCTCCCCCTCTCCTCTCCTCCTCCTCCTCCTCCTCCCCCCCCCCGCCGCCCCCCCGCCCGCCCGCCCGCTCCCTCGCTCTCTTCATAATCAAAGCGAGTTAATAGAATGGGACACTTGAAAGTGCCCCCTTTCACTAGGAGTTGAAGAGACATTGTAGCATCCCCGTAGTATCTCCCGGAGTATCAGTTCGGGTGGGTGGACGTTTGAGGAAAGTGGAAAGGGAGGGGGTGGGCAGGCAAGGCGACACCCAACCCGGGTGTCGCGTTTCGCCGAGAGGGGCCAGCGGCAACCTAAGCTGCCAGGTTTGAATGTAAGTTCTACAGTAACAGCTCGCTTTTCACACCTCGCCCGGGATTTAAAAGCCTCCCCGGCTTTCGTTCGCTTGTTTCCTCGGCCGCGTAGATTTAATTCCGAGCTGGAAGGTAACTAAACTCGCCCTGCGCAGCCTTAGCGAAAGGAAAACTCTCAAGTTACGTCCAGGGAGGGGGAGAAAAAAAAAAAAAAAGCTCCATAACCAGGAAAAGAAAGAAGGGGAAAAGAAGTCGCTCTCAGCTTTAAATTCTGAAAGTGGAAGCCCCCCCAAGGTGGTCTCGGCTCTCCCCGGGGCGAGGAAAACGTCTAAAACCTGCCATATTTTTTTTTACATCAAGTCTTGGGGATCCAGCCAGGCGTTTTAGGGCATGGCGGAGTCGTGTTATTGTCCCCCCCCCTTCCTTTTTTTTCCTTTTCATTTTGAAATCCACCCGAATTAAATAGTATTTTCTCTCCCCAAAGATTTAAGGACCGCAATTTTTTTTTTTTTTAAGCTAGTGGGATAAAATAGAAAAAAAGTGTTTAGAGTCGCTTCTCTTCTGGGTTTGTTTTTAATATTCAGAAAACACTATTTCCAGGAGGGGAGAGTCGTAGTAAAGAACGAGCCCGCGGAAGGGACCAATATGAAACAGCAGACTTTCCGGAAATAATATGAATTGTGTCCCAGGTATAATGGGAAGAGGTTTTCCGAGGCTATATTTTAAAGGTCTAATTTGGGGACCACGTTTCTGGTTAGCTCCAGCGCAAACCTTGCCTATTTCTACATTTATTCCCTTTGTTTAGCCAAATAGACGATTGATTTCTCGGATTGATTTCTCCCCCCAGTCAATACAATGAAGTGACTAGAAGGGTGTCCTTAAAATAAATTGGGAGACTGTTGACTCAAGACTAGGCCATTATATCTTGGATCTGGGGAACCAAGCAAATATTATTCCTTGCACACCACATCCAGTGGATGTTCTTGTTGTTGTGTGTTTCAAATTCTTCTTCTTCTTCTTCTTCTTCTTCTTCTTCTTCTTCTTCTTCTTCTTCTTCTTCTTCTTCTTCTTCTTCTTCTTCTTCTTCTTCTTCTTCTTCTTCTTCTTCTTCTTCTTCTTCTTCTTCTTCTTCTTCTTCTCCTCCTTCTCCTGCTTTTTCTCTTTCTCCTTCTCCTTCTTCCTCCTCCTCCTTCCTCCTCTTCCTTTCCTTGTTATGTTATATTGCTATCCATCTTTAATTTACCAATCATGGGAAGAGTTGGTGTATAAGAAAGGGAAAAAGAGAGACTCAGCATAAACAGAATCTGATTTGAAAACAATATAACCGAACAGCTGTGACAGGTGGATCCCCTTGATAAAGGGTGGGGGTGGGGCAAGGAAGATTCTGCCTTGTCAGTTTGAATGTTAGATAATGTGTAGGATCCACTTTTCTTAATAACAAAGGATTCAATACACAGTCTGGATTGAAGAGACAAGCTTTGATCACATCAACTGAAAAGGGGGTGGGGATGATTTTTAAAGGCATGAAATTTGGGGATCATTTGTGGGCTTCCTTCCTTCCTTCCTTCCTTCCTTCCTTCCTATAATATTTTCCAATTTTATAAAAAAAGAAGAGAAAGGAAAGGGGGGAATGGAATTGTTATCCTCCCCTTTTTTCTTTTTTCTTCCTCGTCTCCTTTCCTGCCCTTCCCTTTTCTCTTTCCAGAAATATGAAATATCGGGATTATGTCTCTTGCCGCAAAGATGCAAAATAACCGGGTGGAATTTGTATTACAACCCGACCATAATGTTTCAGTGGTGGTAAACATGTAGCCAGAGGGTGTTGCTAATGATTCTTGGATTAGAGAGAAAGATAGAGAAGAAGAAGCGAAGGGGGGGGGGAGAGAGAGAAAGGGAGAAGGATTTCATCAAAAGGCAGCCTGAAATTTAACCATTAATCCGGAATATATCAAGCCATCCCTCAGATCACAGAGGCAGGGGGAGAGGCAGGAAAAAAAAATCTACCATTAGCGTGACACCTCACTCACTCAAATATTCACACACACAATTCATAGCAGGCAGTTATATTATTATTATTATTATTATTATTATTATTATTATTATTATTATTATTATTATTATTATTATTATTATTATTATTATTTATTCCAACCAACTCATAACGCTTTCTTGGAGTTCTGGATGAAATGGAAGCAGTAATAATAATTTGCAAATTGAAGTTGAGCGATTATGGAGGAAGAAATCAATGGCTGTACCAATGATAATAGGACCCTTGGAGCAATACCCAAAGGGCTGCCTGGATACATGGACATTTTGAACTTATTAGACCTGAGTATCCTGACTTTGCAAAAACAAAACAAAACACCCTACTCGGAACTGCCTATATACTCAGACATTACTTTAACAGCTCTTAGGTCCTTGGATAGTTAGGACTTGAACTGTTAAGTTTCTACCAGTCCCAGATTGTGAATCAAATTGAATAACAACAACAACAACAACAACAACAACAACAACAGAGCTCTTAGGTCCTTGGATAGTTAGGACTTGAACTGTTAAGTTTCTACCAGTCCCAGATTGTGAATCAAATTGAATAAAACAACAACAACAACAACAACAATAGAGCTCTTAGGTCCTTGGTTAGGACTTGAACTGTTAAATTTCTACCAATCCCAGACTGTGAATCAAATTGAATAACAACAACAACAACAACAACAACAGAGCTCTTAGGTCTTTGGTTAGGATTTGAACTGTTAAGTTTTTACCAGTTCCAGACTGTGGATCGAACTGAAGATTAAATCTTAAATAATAATAATAATGTAAGGAACTAAAAGGTAACCCCTCCTTCATTAGGGAGCAGCGGAAGGGGGGGGAATGGCACTGGAGGGGGACATGGAGAATAGACCCACACCCACAAGCGCACAAACGGATACACACATTCCTTTTCACGAGGCCATACAGGTGGCCATCTGAAGCCCAGGTTGTAAACTGCCCAGAGTCATTTAAGTCAGATGGGCGCTGTAGAAATTTAATAAACAAACAAACAAATAAGCAAGCAAAGGGACCATTCACTTGGTTGGAAGGGTAAAATGGGCAGGGGGGGGGGCACATTGCTTGCCAGGCCTCAGAAGAAGCATCCTCTTGCTGGATTTTGGACATTAGACCCCAACCACCTTTTGCTCCTTGGGGACAGAAGCACCTCTGAAGGACTCAAAGGGAAAAAAGGGGGTGTGATTGTTCCCTCTACTGATTGTCATGGGGGAGGGAAGGGGGTTAGGAGAATAACCCCTGTCTTCAGGACCCTAGATTGTATTAGGATGCTTAGGGTGAATGTTTTGTGCCTGTGCACTTATATGTTTGTGTGTGCACTTATATGTTTATCCACTACAAGAGCAAGAGTGTGAAAACCAGCAAGCGTGAGTGTGGAATTGGGAGAAGGGGGTCTGTCTAATCCTGCTCCGTTCATCCACCCCAAGACCAAAGACATTCTCACCGCATCCCCCCCCCAAAAAAAACTTAAGCAATGCCACTGGGGAAGGAAGTGTGTGTGTGTGGGGGGGGCAAGCTGTTAAGTGAAGCTGGCCAGGTAAGCCAAAGGGTCCTTCAACAAAGAGTTTGGGAGACATGAATTGTGCTCCAATTTAAAGGAGAATCCCAGTTCCTGCCTCTTTCTGGGTTGGAATAATTGTATTCCGTGTTGGAATATATTATTACTGGTTGGTCACACCCAAACGGCCAGATGTTTAGGCTGGCTTCTCATTTTTATCCCCCCTCTCAAGTCCTTCGCAAAGATCTGAGCTGGGCAGATGTTCTTGTCTGATGGTGTCAAAGGGTACCATCCTCACAAGGTGTCCGCTGTTCCAAGAAAATGGGGATATTTTTTTTTTGGTCCGTGCCACTGGGCTTCCAGTGGTGCTCCAGATGTTTTGGGAGTGCACCCAAGGCGCCTCTCACTATTGGTGCTCTCTTTGCTTGCTTGCGCCACAGTTGGGTCTCTTGTTAGTGGTGCTATAATCATTTTACTATTTGATTCTTCCGCTCAGCTCTTCATTTAACACACCCCTCCTATTTCTACGGCCACAGGGCAGTAGGCCTGGAAGCCTTTCTCCGTCCTTCAGAAATAGGCAGCTTCTCATCTCCTGGTGTCTTCTCCGACCCCTGGCCTTGGACAGAGCCCTGCTGTCAGTCACCGCACAGGGGTGATAGATTCAGTGCATCATCCTTAGCCAGCACAGTGACTCGTAAACGGGGTTTACAATTCTGTGTGTGCCAAAACTAGGGGGTGGTTGATCTCCATTTCCCTGGCATTCTACGCTGCCTTCCAAGGATTACACATGCACGGTCATGCACACAAACACAGACACACACAGACATGTATATGCCGACATATATGGCCTCTTAGTGGCCTCCAGCCTATCCACTCCGCATTTGATCATATAAATTGAAAGCTTTCCGGGACAATATTTCTCAGGAATCATCCATCCCCTCTCCTCTCCCAATGGAACTGGGAACTGCTGGCCATCTTAGGCCCAAGGTCCATACAAGTTAACAGCATCACTGGGCAATGCAGAACCACATTTTGCCATAAACTGCAGTTAGTACTGCCAATTCATGGGGCTGAAAGTCTTTCTCCCTCCCTCCCTCTCTCTCTCTGTGTACCATATTAATCTCAAAAATAAGTCTCCATGAGTTCCGTGGGATTGATTCTAAACTAAAGGCTGTGGCATTCCAGCGAAGGGGCACGCGTGTGATAAGAAAGCTCCCAACGAATTGGGACGGGAGGGAGGGGCCCAAAAGGTAACGTCTGCAACGACGTTCTAGTCCTCTCGAGAACACGCGGGTCTCCCGAATGGCCTGGCCTTTAAGGCGGCCCCCCAACGCTTCTGGGGACGCGACAAAACGCAGGAGGGCTCGCCCCACTGCAACAGGCCTTGCCCTGGCCGCCAGAAAGGAGAAGCGAGTGTGGGCCCAACCGGGCCTGGACTACAACCCTCACAACCTAGGGGGGGTTGGACTAGATGACCTCTAAGGTCCCTTCCAACTTTATTATTATTATTATTATTATTATTATTATTATTATTATTATTATTATTATTATTATTATTATTATTATTATTATTATTATTATTGCGGGCTGGGTGTGATGGGTGCTGGAGTCCCAACCCGCCTTCCGTGGCGCCAAACTGCAGGAATGTTCCCCCCCCCTCTTTGAGGCCGCAATGGCGGGGCAATGGCGGGCCGGGGGGGGGGGAACGGGGTAGAGGAATTCTCTCTCTCCCCCCCCCCGACCTTTTTTTCCACTCACCAGCCATTTTCTCCCACTCCTACCAGGCACCAGAGCCCCCTTGAGGGAGGCGGTGGGCCAAGGGCGCCCGGAGCGCCGGGGAGGGTTGCAGACGAGAGAACAGTCTCGTGGGCGGAAGTTCCGCCGGACCACTCCGCCCTGACGTCATCCATTTCAGCCGAAGAGATGCGCGTGCCGCGGCTGGAAAGCTNTTGAACTTATTAGACCTGAGTATCCTGACTTTGCAAAAACAAAACAAAACACCCTACTCGGAACTGCCTATATACTCAGACATTACTTTAACAGCTCTTAGGTCCTTGGATAGTTAGGACTTGAACTGTTAAGTTTCTACCAGTCCCAGATTGTGAATCAAATTGAATAACAACAACAACAACAACAACAACAACAACAGAGCTCTTAGGTCCTTGGATAGTTAGGACTTGAACTGTTAAGTTTCTACCAGTCCCAGATTGTGAATCAAATTGAATAAAACAACAACAACAACAACAACAATAGAGCTCTTAGGTCCTTGGTTAGGACTTGAACTGTTAAATTTCTACCAATCCCAGACTGTGAATCAACTTGAATAACAACAACAACAACAACAACAACAGAGCTCTTAGGTCTTTGGTTAGGATTTGAACTGTTAAGTTTTTACCAGTTCCAGACTGTGGATCGAACTGAAGATTAAATCTTAAATAATAATAATAATAATAATAATGTAAGGAACTAAAAGGTAACCCCTCCTTCATTAGGGAGCAGCGGAAGGGGGGGTGGAAATGGCACTGGAGGGGGACATGGAGAATAGACCCACACCCACAAGCGCACAAACGGATACACACATTCCTTTTCACGAGGCCATACAGGTGGCCATCTGAAGCCCAGGTTGTAAACTGCCCAGAGTCATTTAAGTCAGATGGGCGCTGTAGAAATTTAATAAACAAACAAACAAATAAGCAAGCAAAGGGACCATTCACTTGGTTGGAAGGGTAAAATGGGCAGGGGGGGGGCACATTGCTTGCCAGGCCTCAGAAGAAGCATCCTCTTGCTGGATTTTGGACATTAGACCCCAACCACCTTTTGCTCCTTGGGGACAGAAGCACCTCTGAAGGACTCAAAGGGAAAAAAGGGGGTGTGATTGTTCCCTCTACTGATTGTCATGGGGGAGGGAAGGGGGTTAGGAGAATAACCCCTGTCTTCAGGACCCTAGATTGTATTAGGATGCTTAGGGTGAATGTTTTGTGCCTGTGCACTTATATGTTTGTGTGTGCACTTATATGTTTATCCACTACAAGAGCATGAGTGTGAAAACCAGCAAGCGTGAGTGTGGAATTGGGAGAAGGGGGTCTGTCTAATCCTGCTCCGTTCATCCACCCCAAGACCAAAGACATTCTCACCACATCCCCCCCAAAAAAACCTTAAGCAATGCCACTGGGGAAGGAAGTGTGTGTGTGTGTGTGTGTGTGTGTGTGTGTGTGTGGGGCAAGCTGTTAAGTGAAGCTGGCCAGGAAAGCCAAAGGGTCCTTCAACAAAGAGTCTGGGGAGAAATGAATTGTGCTCCAGTTTAAAGGAGAATCCCAGTTCCTGCCTCTTTCTGGGTTGGAATAATTGTATTCCGTGTTGGAATATATTATTACTGGTTGGTCACACCCAAACGGCCAGATGTTTAGGCTGGCTTCTCATTTTTATCCCCCCTCTCAAGTCCTTCCCAAAGATCTGAGCTGGGCAGATGTTCTTGTCTGATGGTGTCAAAGGGTACCATCCTCACCAGGTGTCAGCTGTTCCAAGAAAATGGGGAATATTTTTTTTTGTCCGTGCCACGGGGCTTCCAGTGGTGCTCCAGATGTTTTGGGAGTGCACCCAAGGCGCCTCTCACTATTGGTGCTCTCTTTGCTTGCTTGCGCCACAGTTGGGTCTCTTGTTAGTGGTGCTATAATCATTTTACTATTTGATTCTTCCGCTCAGCTCTTCATTTAACACACCCCTCCTATTTCTACGGCCACAGGGCAGTAGGCCTGGAAGCCTTTCTCCGTCCTTCAGAAATAGGCAGCTTCTCATCTCCTGGTGTCTTCTCCGACCCCTGGCCTTGGACAGAGCCCTGCTGTCAGTCACTGCACAGGGCTGATAGATTCAGTGCATCATCCTTAGCCAGCACAGTGACTCGTAAACGGGGTTTACAATTCTGTGTGTGCCAAAACTAGGGGGTGGTTGATCTCCATTTCCCTGGCCTTCTATGCTGCCTTCCAAGGATTACACATGCACGGTCATGCACACAAACACAGACACACACACACATGTATATGCCGACATATATGGCTTCTTAGCGGCCTCCAGCCTATCCACGCCGCATTTGATCATATAAATGGAAGCTTTCCAGGACAATATTTCTCAGGAATCATCCATTCCCTCTCCTCTCCAATGGAACTGGGATCTGCTGGCCATCTTAGGCACAAGGTCCATACAAGTTAACAGCATCACTGGGCAATGCAGAACCACATTTTGCCATAAATGCAGTTAGTACTGCCAATTCATGGGGCTGAAAGTCTTTCTCTCTCTCTCCCTCCCTCTCTCTGCGTACCATATTAATCTCAAAAATAAGTCTCCATGAGTTCCGTGGGATTGATTCTAAAGGCTGTCATGTTCCAGTGAAGGGGCATGCGTGCGATAAGAAAGCTCCCAACGAATTGGGACGGGAGGGAGGGGCCCAAAAGGTAACGTCTGCAACGACCTTCTAATCCTCTCGAGAACACGCGGGTCTCCAGAATGGCCTTTAAGGCGGCCCCCAACGCTTCTGGGGACGGACAAAACGCAGGAGGGTTCGCCCCACTGCAACAGGCCTCGCCCTGGCCGCCAGAAAGGAGAAGCGAGTGTGGGCCCAACCGGGCCTGGACTACAACCCTCACAACCTAGGAGGTGTGTGGACTAGATGACCTCCAAGGTCCCTTCCAACTTTATTATTATTATTATTATTATTGCGGGCTGGGTGTGATGGGTGCTGGAGTCCCAACCCGCCTTCCGTGGCGCCAAACTGCAGGAATGTTTCCCCCCCCCCTCTTTGAGGGCCGCAATGGCGGGGCAATGGCGGGCCGGGGGGGGGAGCGGGGTAGAGGAATTCTCTCTCCCCCCCCCGACCTTTTTTTTTTCCCACTCACCAGCCATTTTCTCCCACTCCTACCAGGCACCAGAGCCCCCTTGAGGGAGGCGGTGGGCCAAGGGCGCCCGGAGCGCCGGGGAGGGTTGCAGACGAGAGAACAGTCTCGTGGGCGGAAGTTCCGCCGGACCACTCCGCCCTGACGTCATGCATTTCAGCCGAAGAGATGCGCGTGCCGCGTTTGGAAAGCTGGGAGGGGGGGGCAGGAGGGGAGACTGGGGGGGGGGGTCCAGATTACGGAATGAAGGCGTGGCAGTCAGGCTGGGGGGGCCTTCATTCCCCCCGCGTGGCGTTCAAGAGCCATAAAGGGGAGGGGAGGGGTCGCAAGGGCGCGCCCCGCCTCTTCCACCCTTCAGCCAGAGCCCCGAAGATCCCCTGAGAAATCTAAGGATTTCTCAAAATAAAGATCTGCTCACCCGAGTGATCCAGGATCGTCCCCGNAAGGAAGGAAGGAAGGAAGGAAGGAAGGAAGGAAGAAAAATATTGATTTGCTAGAAAAATAAGTATAAAAGGAAGATAGATTGAGGGAGTGGAAGAATTACATTTCACTGATAGCAAACAGACGGCGAGGAAGAAAAAAAAATGTTCCCAACCCATTGCAGAATTTTAAGAGTGACATTTTTCACCGCAGGAAGGAGAAGCTTTCCAAGGCTCCCCTCCGCCGCCCCCCACCCCCTACCCCCCACCCTCTCTCTCCTCTTCGGTCTCCCGATTCCTCGGGGGAAGCCAAGGCCGAACCCGGGGGGTGCCTGGGCAGAGGCGCCGCGAGAGGCATGAGCCACCGAGGGGCTGGCGAGGTGGCCGCTGCCGCGCGGCGCGCTCCACCCTCCCCGCTCCTGCCTGCTGCTCCACTTAATATAATTAAGATGAGAAAACTCAAGTGGCGTTGGAAGGAAACAGATATTAATGGGTTGCAAGGGAGAGCGTGCGGGGGCGGCCGCGGGGGCCAGGGCGGCAGCGGAGCGCTTCCCCCAGCAGGCAACCCGGCGCGCAGAGCCTCGCACCGGCGCGCGACCTGGGGCGGGGAGAGGCGGCGGCGGCGGCGACAGGCGCGATCCTTGGCACCTGCCCCGGTGGCGGCGGGGTCGCCAGGCTGTCCGAGCCATTTGGCCGAGGGGAGGCGTGTCTCTGGGCAGCTCCCCTCCTCTCCCCTCGTCTCCCCTCCCCTCCCCAGGGCCTCTGTCGCTGCCCTGCCTGCGGGGCTGGCGAAGCGCCTTGGGGAGGGAAAGGGGGCGACGCGCTTGCAAGGCGCAGGCCGAGAAATCGCGCCGGTTTGCTTTGCGCCGCTTCCTTTCTCCCCCCCCCTCCTCCTCCTCCTCCTCCTCCATTAATCAGAGGCATCACCCCGCCTGACATTTTCCCTTTGAACCCCACTTCCACACTCAGCCCAAGCTTCCTTTTAAAATAAAATAAAATAAAAATAAAAATCGTGAATTCGAGCAGGTTCGGCTTTTTCTTATGCAGAAGGAAGCCCGGTCGACTCAAACTACCCGCGGTTCCTTTAGCCAGGCTCAGAGGTTCGAATTCCCAACCTGAAAGAGGGAGAAAGGGTAGGAATATGAGAGGGGGGGGGGTCCTTGGTGCTCTCTGAGCTGGCCTGTTTTCTTGCAGACGTTTCATGACCCAAAGTAGGTAAAAAAAAAACACCAATGCTACACACTAGACAGCTAGAGGATAAACTGACAGCAAACCGCACTCCTCACCAGCCCTGATGATGTTACCTAGTTTGGGTCATGAAACGTCTGCAAGAAAACAAGCCAAGCTCGGAGAGCACCCAGGAGCCCGCCTGTCAATCAACCCTGAGCTACAGATATTCTCCCTTATTAGATTCGGACTATTGAAGGGGGCTTTGGAAAAACTGTGGCTTGTATTCCCCCCAGTTGCCTGTATGAGCTTTTTAGGACGCCAAAAGTCCAGATCAAGTTTGGTTCGATCGACCCCGAACCGCCCCGGGCCGAAGCTTCGGTTACAAATGAAATCCAACAAGGTGGAGACCCCCCAAAAAAACAAAAAAACAAACCAAAACTCCAAGTCAGTTTGGTTACGTAACCCGGGCTTCGAAAATCAGTTCCACCGGGTAGAATATTAATCAAATCAATCAAGGCTGACAAATGAGAAATATTGGCGAGAAGGTGACAATTTACAACTTGGTTATTAGTTAAGAATCGCTCTCCTTGTAAGAGTAATTAATAACTCTCTCGCAAGGCGACACGCTCAAGGCATGGGGGGGGGGGGAGAGAGGACAAAACTCTTGAAAGAACAAGAAAGGCCGGAGCAGAAAGGGAGTGAATGGAGGGTTAGCGGAAGAAAGAAGACACCCTATCCCGTCTTCAAAAGAGAAAGAAGATGGATGGCTGTTTGGGGAAATTATCCAGAGCGTGCAGGATGTCTGTGCCTGCTTGAACACACAGACGTCTGCATGTGGTCCGAAATTATTTGTGTGCGTGTCACTCACGTGGGAAACCAAAGAGGGAGATACACGCTCTGGTGTATAAACCAGAAGTAAACAACGTTTGTCCTTTTGGCATAACTGTAGGTCTGTGTCTGCTCTATCAACACACAAACAATACACCCATGTCACACAGGCCGTTGGTGCACTGGGTGCGTGGCTGTGCGGGCATATATGCACATTTAAATCAAAATCTGCATTTATTTCTATATATGCATTTTGAGGGAAAGGGGATAGACCGTTGGCAGAAAATGGCAATAGCAGTGAGACTCAGATGTCGCTCCCCAGCGCTTTACAGCCTTCTTTGAGCAGTTTACAATGTCAACATCTTGCTCCCAACAATCCTCGTTTTATGTAGAATTCAGTTCTCCAAAAACAACGCCTATCTCCACCTTCCTTTATTTCTCTCCCTCTGCCCCCCACCCCCAATAGCCTGGTCTCTGCTATTATCTGGAGTTAGTCGAGAGAAATGCGCTTTTATCTCTGCACCCTTCCCTCCTTTCCTTTTTTCACAGACACACACACACACACACACGCACACACATACACACAAAACCTTCGCTAAGCCCCACCCCCCTAGTGGAGCCCCAAACATGCCTAGTTGTGACCGCCCGTTGCACAAAGCTATAAATCATGCCTGAACTTTCTAGACAGGAGGAAAATAAATCTGCTTACTTTTTGAGCAGAGGTCCAACTTCTCCGGATTCTTTTCCAATCTCTTTCAAAAAACAAAACAAAACACCACACACTTCCAAAACGAGGCCAAGCACCGCTCCCATTCCCCCCCCCATACAATTGGGAAGGGATATGCATATATACATACATATATGTGTGTGTGTGTATATATATATATGTGCTGTATCCCTTATTCTCCAAAAGCTTGGTGGCGGCTGGCTGAGTTGGTGGAGGAGGAGGAGGGGGGTGGGTGAGGCCTGAGGGACAGAAGCAAACTTTATCTCTTCTTTCTTATAAACCGGCCCGGAGCTTTGCCTCCGTAAAACCCCCGTCTCGGCTCCACAAAAGGTAGTTCCCTCAGATTGAGATTTATTAGTCTCCAAATGAAAAGATCCGTTTGATATAAGAGGTTAATTCAAAGTTCCTTAAACCGTGACTGGCATTAGCAAAAGGGCTTTTTTTTTTTTTTTTTTTTGCTAGCTCAGCACAAAGGCAGTTCAAAAGAGCCTTTAAAACACACACACACACACACACACACACACAGACTCGCGGTCAGACAGACACACACGCGCACGCGCGCGCGCGCGCGCACACACACAAACACACTCTCACACTTGAAGCTCAACTGCGTCTTTTCTTCTTTTCACTTTTGTTTCTTTCTACGGTTACAAAGCTCTCTCCGGCTGGGGTGTAAGTGGTTGCAAGGGTCTTTCTTCCCCCCCCCCCGCTTCCTTTGCCTCCCCCTCCCGCTCTCTCCCCCCCCCCTCCAGTTGAACTTTGCCATTTTGGTGTTGACCAAGCTCTGTGCTCTCGTCCCTCTCCTCCCTCCCCACTCCAGTTTTTAGAACCAGTGAATGGAAAGATTGATTAATCAAGCCACCGTGGGGGGGTGGTGGGGGTGGTGGAGAAAGGGACAGGTAAGTTAGAGAAAGTTTCCCCGTGGAAGAAGAGCCAGGAGAGAAAACGACGCGGGAGGCAGCCTCTGAGAGAAGGCCAAACTCTTTCAAGAGAGGGGTGAAGTTTTAAATATTAAAAAAGGAGAAGGAAAGGAGAAAGCAAGGCCTGGCTTTGGATGCGTTTATTTATTTGGTAATACTGGGCCAATTGAAGAATGCAGCCCTGCGGGGGGGGGGGG
>NW_015390978.1:48125-70118 GCF_001527695.2 Protobothrops mucrosquamatus | reverse complement strand
CCGGCCGGGTGGCGGGACCAAATAAATAAATAACAGTGGAACAATTAATGCAAGGCGGGGTGGGGGGCGTTCGCCAGAGGGGAGGAGAAAGGGGAGAGGGGAAAAACGGGCGCGCGCCCGGGAGCCTCTGTGTGAGAGTGTGTGTGTGTGTGAGAGAGAGAGAGAGAGAGAGAGACAGAAAGAGAGAGAGGGACGGAGGGAGGGGGGGTCCAGGCCTCTGTCAGGCGCAGAAGCGAACGAGTAAAAAAAAAAAGGAGGGGGGGTTAATTTCGAGGATCAATAAGAGAGCCCAGGCGACACTCAGCCCCCCCCCCCGCGCCCTCCGGTGCTTCTCCCTCCGGCGGTCCTGCTGGCGGGGCTGGAGACGGCCAATTCCGCCCCCCCTCCCGTTCCAGACCCCCGTCGGTTGGAAGCTTTGCCCCTGTCCGACCGGAGCCCCGGCCTAACCCGTCTGCCTAACGGCCCCCGTGCCTCCCTCCCGAATAAAAGAAAGGCATAATCTTTCCTGGAAAGTCGTAACCTTGGAATCGTAGTTTCTTTTCTTTCTTTTTTTCTGTTTGGGAAAGAGTGTGTGTGTGTGGGGGGGGGGGATGAATATCACGATGCTCCGCGAACATGCAAGCTCTGTGGCGTAGTGGGGTGTGTGTGTGTGTGTGTGTGTGTGTGTGTTTCCTGAGCAGATTCCCTGCGCGGAGCTTCTCTCCGCTGCTTGCGATTCTAGGGGCGAGGTGGACACGCGCCACAAAGAGGGAGCGTCGGGATCCGACCTGAGTACGCGCCTCCTGTCCGCTGGAACGCCCGCGAGAACCCGGTGTAGCCTTGTACGCCTCCCTCGTTTTGTGTGTGTGTGTGTAAGTGGGTAACGTGGAAGGAAGGAGGGGAGGAATAAACCATAGTCTGCCACGCTGGTTGGGAGGCGTGATCGGTGTTAGTCTGGGGTATCTGTCGTGGCCTGTTGTCCGCCTTGAGAGAGACCCTTCTGGACATGTGCGTGTCCGACCACTTAGCCCACGATTATTTACCCACACAAGCTCCTTCGGCTCGTCAAGGCCCCGAGGAGAGAAGGAGCAGTGGGTAATATATAAAAATAAATATAAATAAATATACGCGTGGGAGCGAACGAGAAGATCCGTATACATATACATATATGTACATATACATACCCGGGATCGTGTTATAAGATCTATTTTGCTCCCTCTGCAGAGATTTCCGAAGCATCCCGGCCTATTAAGCGGCATTAAGGCAATAAAAAAATGGAGCCGCGCGCCCCTCGCTCTTCTTAAAGAAATGCCTTTAGGATCCATTACCTCTGAATCAGAAGGAAAGGGGTTTAAAACTAGGAACTCTGTAGGAAAAGCTCACCACCCGCGCCGTTTCCTCTAGCGTGGGTTCCTTTCTTTTTTTCCTTTTTTTTCTTTTGTTATTGCTTTTTGTTGTTGAGGATTTGGTATGACTCGGGAGTTTATTTGGGTCACAGTTTTTTTCCAAGCTGTTCGAAAAGGGAAAAGTGGGATTTCTTGGGGTTAAACCCGCAGAACAAGAACTGAAACCGTTTGGGGGGGGGGGCTTGCTTAAAAACCCGCTTCTTCCCAAAGTCCTGGGTTTTCTAAACTTTTCGCCCCGTTTCTCGAACATCAGGAATCGAAGACCCAGGCCCAGCTGCGTCCCCGGGGGGTCCACAATCATTTTTGCCGAATTTTCGTACGTGGTTTTGACGTCTTCCGGCCGAAGGAGGCGATCTCAGAAGCTGCTGCAAAACAGGGCTTTTGAAACTAAGCAACTCAGCCCGTTTTTTTTTGTTTTTTTGTTTTAAAAATATATATTTTTAATTCCTGCAGCTCAAATTTATTCTAGCGACAAGCGTTCCTATTTTGGACGGGTGGACACCTGGAGTTTCAAGGGAGCTAAAAGGAAGAACTCTTTAGGAACCCTAAATGTGAAGTTCTGATCATAACTATTAATAAGGTAGAGTAGCTGGACTCTGGAGGGTGAGTGGGCAGCCTGAGAAGCAATTGCGTTGGTCAGTGTCGATCCCATTGGAAAAGGGATCCGAAAGAAGCCAATGGGCCCTGGTAGATCTCCTTTCTCTTCCCACTGACCTGCAGCTCTCGATTGATCGATTCTTCAGCTTTCTCTTCCCTACCTAAGAAAGCAGGCCAGATAACCCAAGATCTATTCCGTGGGAAACTTTCCAGGATGTCCCAGCCCTAAATTCCCCTAAAATCAAGCGTCTATAAATGGCATTGGCCCACTGGAAATGTATCTGCATATTCATCTTTCCCCCCCCCCCACCCCTTTGAAGAGTAAAGCAACATTGTGCTTCAGTCAAGTGCGTAGTAGGTATTGTGGGTCCTGAATTACTTGAAATCCAATCCTTGAGGGCCAGGAAAATCGATCTGTCTGTCTATCCATTTATCTTTGTCTGGCGGCCATCGCCTTCTACAGTTCTCACAACACGTGTCCTTCCCATGAGCTTCACTGATGGACGTGGCATCCAGTTCGGTGTGCATAACAGGACTGCTTTCTGCATAGCCAAGTCCAAGGGTGATAAAAGCAAGGCAGCCTTAGCTTGTGTGTGTCTCTGTGTGTGTGTGTGTGTGTGTTTGAAGTGGTTCTGCTTTTGTCTCTGGAGGCACAAGGCTTCAGCATTTAACCCAAGCCCACCAGCTGGGGAGAAGGCCATCTACCCCAGCTAGGAGATGAGAAGGGTTGAGGAGGAATAAACTCTAGGTTAGAAAGATGGCCTTGTTTCAAAATGCCGTTCCAGATCGGGAATGGCCAGATTTCAAATCTGAGAGATCTCTTTGGTGGTTGTCCCAGAACTTCAATGGAATGCAGAGCAGAAGGTCTACTTTAGACTTAAAAAGGAAAAATTAAATAGAAGCCCAGGAATGCGTTTGGACCATTAACATGGAAAAGAGCCCATACTACTTACCCCATCCTAGATTAACACCCCCCCCCGTTTGACTAAGAGACAGGAAGTTGTAGGACTTTCTCTGAGATATCTGGGGAACCTCTAGACAGAAGCTCCGTCCAGATCTGTTGCAGAATTCAGCACTGCAGCAACAATCCCTACTTCGGTTTGTGCTGGGCACCAGAATTGGCAGGGGCGCCACTGGGCATCGCCCCTTCAAACTGTGACCTTTCACAGGGGAAGCATTTATTTAAGGTGATTAATTGGCACCTGTGAATAATCTCCTTCTCTTTGCAGGTAAAGGTCTCTCAAATACCAGCCACGCTCAAATCAAAGAGGTTAGTCCTCTTGACGTCAACCAGCTTCCTCCCTTAACAGTACTTTCTCTCTCCTCCCTCCCTCCCTCCCAAAGGCTAAATTTGGTTAGTGGTGGCTAGAAGCAATCTGGGTATTTTTTTTTTAGAAACAATTGATTTTCTTCTATCTCCCCAGCCTTTTCCCCTTTATTTGCTCTCTCTCTCTCTCTCTCTCTCTCTCTTTCTCCTTCTTTACTGAAACCAGAATAACGCAAATCTGATTCCCCCCCTTTAATCCAAACCAGTCTCTCTGATTCCACCACCCCCCAATCCACTTTTGTCAGCTACCCCTTGCCCTGTCTCTCAAAGTGCCTATATATTGAAGCTGGGGGGTGGGTGGGTTCCAAGGTCTTTGGAGGTCTTGGAGAGCGACAGTACTTAGAATAGCTGGTAGATGGCAGAATTTTCTAACCTTTGGGAAGAAGCGAACAAGCTGGGAGCCCGAAGTCCATTTAAAAAGCCCTTTATTTCAAGGAACAAAGATCACTGACAACCACAGTACAGGAGACAACTCAATGAAATGTCTCGAGGAGAAGGGGGGCATTGTAAAAGACAGCCACTGTGAATCCAAGGCCTTACTTTTATAATTAAAACGAGAAAGAGAGACCATATCAAACCAGTGCAAGATAAGTTCAAAGCTTCCCTTTCTTTCTTTCTCTTTCTTTCTTTCTTTCTTTCTTTCTTTCTTTCTTTCTTTCTTTCTTTCTTTCTTTCTTTCTTTCTTCCTTCCTTCCTTCCTTCCTTCCTTCCTTCCTTCCTTCCTTCCTTCCTTCCTTCCACTTTGCAGTCAATATTGACTCTTGGTGACTGCTTGGACAAAACCTTGCAGTTTTGTTGACAAGATTTCCCAAAAGTAATTTGACATTGCCTTCTTCCTAGGGCTAGGACAGTAGGACTGGCTCAAACTGGGTGCTTCAACCACTACACCAACTGGCTTTCTAATATCTACCATTTAACAAGCGGTGTGTATGTGTGTGGATACAGTATTTTGGAACGTTGCAGAGGAGAGAAACGATACCAAGCAAAGGATATTTTGCTTAATACCTCATGATAAAGTAGTAGCAGGGGAAGCATTAATTTTTTTAAAAGGTTGAGTTCAAAAAAGCTTGAAACACACAAGACAGTCCAGTAGGGAACTTTAAAAGAGTGGAGATACATCCTCAGTTTAAGAGCAGAGATGGCTGATAATCTATTTCTGGAGAAAAGTAATTATTAATGTAGAGAGATATAAAAGAGGGGAGAGTTATGCGGCCTGACAAAGACACCGATGAGGATAAATATATTTTATATACTCAGCCCACCACACACATACAGGCACACAAGCATTCATAGACAGACACTACCATCCAGGGTTTACAGGAAGGATCCAAGCTGCGGGAGGGGATCTAGTGGGCTTTACAATCCCCCCCTCTTAAGGCGGAAGGCTCCAATCTGAGATCTAAGATCCTTGCTTGTAGCTGAGGACCCCAGAGGACCCATCCTCCTCCCAGAAAGCCGATTCCGACTGTTTTGCAGGAGACCCTCTTCCCAAGGAAACAGCCGGGTCCCACTCCAAGCAACAAGGGATTTACCTCCCTCTCTTACGGAACACCTCTTGGCTCTGTTGTTCCTCAGGGGTGGTAAAAAAATCCCGCAGGCTGAAGAACATCAAAGCAGGATCAGGCCAATCTCCATCCTGGATTCCCAAAAGGATTTAATTGAGGATTTGGGGAAGGGCAAAAGACTTCTTTTAGACCCGACAAGGAAAGTAACTGTGAAGATGGGGGGTTAGTTAATCCGAAGCCTGGGGAGGGAAGGAAAAGCACCACAAGAAAGATCCAGAAAGGGTTGGAGGGGGGGGGGAAGAGAGAGAAAGAGACAGCCAGGCAAGGCAGAAAACATCCCAAATTTTATCAAGTCTTAATTCGATGTTAGAAACAGCAGATCTGGAAGGAAAAGCTTTACGCCCAGACCTTTACTCTCACGTGTACTTAAAACAAAACAAAAAAAGGAGAAGTGGGGGGGGGTCCGCTGATTTCATTTCACACGAAACCCCTACAGTCTCGGCTCTAATTATTCTATTTTAGTTCGGTTCTGCTGTAGAAACAAAGGCAAAGCAGTTGTTGGGTTATTGGTAGACCAAGCGTCTTCCCGTTGGGTCCTTCCCGTGTTTGGAAGCCACTCCGGAGTGTCGTGTGGCTTCGGAGCAACATTTAGAAACCACCGGAGGTAGTAAATACTCCCTTTCCTTTGAAGCTGGTTTTTAAGGGACATTTATTAAAGGTGGGGGGGGGGGAAGAGGGAGGTGAGGAGAGCGAGACGGGGCTTCTCCAGGGTTACAAGTTCAGCTAGTGCGCAGAAAAGGCGAAGGGGCTGAGACAGAGAAGTGGGAACCCTCTTTCTAAGCTTGAGGTCCCCCCCCCAAGAGCAGAACCCCTAGTTAACCACACTCTTCTCTGCTCCGGGGAGGCCAGAAAGGAGACCCCAACATTAGGGAAGAACTGCAACGAAGACCCCTTTGCACAAGTCCGACGGCAGTCTTGGGTGCCTCCTTTATAGCGGGCAAGTGAGTCCTTTGCAGAGAAATTCTATTTATCTTGATTATTTCTCTGATGAGGCTCTCGCTTCGATCCGCCTCAGCGGAGCTCCCTCCCTTCCTCTCCCGAGCTGTTAAACTCCCATTCTAGCCTCCTCCTCCTCCCAGTAAAAAATAAAAATAAAAATCCTACGGGTCAGCAGCAAAGTTGTGTGAAAACAGGTAAACAGGAAGGTGTTTGGAAGGAGGGACGGCCTCGCCTGAAGTCAAGGGAAGAAAGAATTCAGTACAAAAGTGAGCTCCAGAAATCTGTAACAGAATTTTTTCTTTCTTTTTCTTTCTTTCTTTCTTTCTTTCTTTCTTTCTTTCTTTCTTTCTTTCTTTCTTTCTTTCTTTCTTTCTTTCTTTCTCTTTTTCTTTCTTTCTTTCTCTTTCTTTCTTTCTTTCTTTCTTTTTCTCTTTCTTTCTTTCTTTCTTTCTTTTTCTTTCTTCTTTTCTTCTTCCTTCCTTCCTCATTCTTTCTTTCTTTCTCTTTCTTTCTTTCTCTTTTTCTTTCTTTCTTTCTTTCTTTCTTTCTTTCTTTCTTTCTTTTCTTCTTCCTTCCTTCCTCATTCTTTCTTTTTCTTTTTCTTTCTTTTTTCTTTCTTTCTTTCCTTCTTTCTTTTTCTTTCTTCCTTTCTTCCTTCCCTTCTCATCCCCGTATTTCAGACTTCTCCCCCTCCCAAGAAAATAAACAGCTAAGGAGAAAGGAGCAACACAATTTCCCCCCCCAGGGGAAATTTATTATGTGGGGTTATGGGGGGGTGTTTTGGGGGGGAGGAATAAGCCTTTTGGTTCAACTGGTTTTATTCTCTTTCCATTTCGCCTTGAGATGCTGTTGAAAGTGGCTTCGGAGACAGACAGACAGGCAGGGCCCAATCCACAGGAAATCCTTCCAGTCCACAAGGGAAGAAGAAAAAAAATCCCCAGGGATCCGATCCTGCATCCCCTTCTTCGCCTGTCTTCACTGGGGCTGGTGTTTTTTTTTGTTTTGGAAAGGGTTGAAGGGATCTAGTTGAGATGGCAGAATCAGGAGCCAGGGATGATTGATAATAAGTCTTGGACCAATAGGGCTACTTAGGATGTTTCCTAACTTAAGAAGATAGAGGCCAAGGAAACTAATATCCCAGTTCAAAATGTCTGTGGAGATTCTCAGTCATCCCGGTGGTCATGCTTGTCCCAAAGGCGCTTTTTCCAAAAGGCAACTGGACTTTCTTGGTAAATCCAAGAAAGTCCTGAAGAAACTGAAAGAGCTTCTTGGATGAGAAGGGAGGCGTTTTAAAACAAACACAAAAACAAGAAAGTCCCGTTGCCCTTTGGAAAAAGCACACCTTTGGGATTCCAGTTCAAAGTTTCTAATTCCTAAAAGAAACACGAGGGTGGGTGATGGTGGTGGTGATTTTTCCCCTATGGTTGTGGGACCACTCCCGGCCATGTCATTCTGTTAAAAGAGGCCTTTCTATTTGCTCCTTCGAAGTTTGTGTAAGAGAAAAAGAGGAAGAGAAATAAAATAAAATAGGATTGGAGGACTTTTTTGGGGGGGGGGCTCATTAGTACACTGCCCAAGCCTAATAAAGCTGAGGAGGACAGCCACCCTTCCCACCTGCCCTGTCAACCAAAATGAATTGGGGGGGGGAGTTTGATCCAAATTGGTGCTAACTTGATCCACCGTGGTTGCCTCTGAATGCTGGATGCTACCTTAAAATCACCTTTTTTTCTCCTCCTCCACGCACATTTTTTTCTCTCTTAAGTAGCATTGTTTGGATAATTATCTGTGCCCCAGAACAAAAACTGACAGGTTTACAGGCTTAAATCCTAAAACTCATATTGTAATATAGTATTAGATAATATTACTATAATAATATTATCTCCTTCAAGTAACTACAGCTGAAAACGTCTTTCCTTGGCGGAAAATTCTCCAACATATATATATATATTCACATACATACACACATGCAACCACACTTGTGTGTGTGTGTGTGTGTACACAAGCACACGAACACACACACACACACACACACATACCCTTTACATCCCAAATTCTGAAATACCTGCTCTGAACTCAACTTCCTTTAATCCGGATCTTCTTAAAGAAGATTATTCCTTGTACTGCAGTCTATTTCTCCATTGTATTAATACTATAAACATATTATTATTATTATTATTATTATTATTATTATTATTATTATTATTATTATTATTATTATTATTATTATTTTCTGGGGGGAAGGGGCAAAAAGAGGGAGAATTCTTGTCTTTCTCTCTTTCACGCCCTCACTGTATAAATATATAGCTTTTTAATGGCACATCTGGTGTATTAAATGAGGCCCTTTTACAATTGGGCTGGACTGCGATGCTAACTGATTACAACCACCTTATTATCAAAAGGGCCAAAGGATTTATAACCCAGCCCGGACACGAGCCGGGATGACAGACAACGGAGGAAAAAAAAAAAACCCCTGCTTTTATTAAGGGGAGATCTAAAGAAGAGACGGGGTCGCGCCTCATTCCGTAGCCAAGCTCCCCCCCTGCACCCCCCCTGTCCCCCTGCAAAGTTCCCAGGCCTGCCTGCCTCTCCGGCCTTTGCTGAAAGTGGCCGGCCAGTCCAGCGTTTGTCACCTCCTTAAGCAGAAAGTTATTTACAATCAGGATGCGAGCTGTTTATTCAAGAGGCCTGGCCTGGTCTCGCTGGGCGCCCCATCTCAAATCTGCTCCCCCCTCCCACAGTCTTCCGTGTATTTGGGGAAATGGGGAAGGGAAGAGCACCCGCCCCCAACTTGCTATCTCTTCCCCCCCCCCCACTGTCACAGAGATCTTCCGCTAAGGGTCTCACCCTCTCCAGCCAGCCTGCCCGCTTGAAAATCACGTTTATTTTGAAAATCACGTTTATTTATTTACCTCTAAATAATTTTCTCCCGGCCGAGGCAAAATGTGTCTTAGGAGGATCACCCTCGGCCTGCGTTCCCCTAGAATAACTCTAAGGGGAAAAAAGGTGTTCCACGCACGATTACCATTTTTCCTCCAGCCCCCTCCCCCAAGAAAACGAATTGATCAACTCTTAACATTTGCAGGGGAGAAGAATTTTGGGGAAGGGGATACGGGGTGCAGAGAGAGGAAAAATCAGGCCTCAAGAGTTTTCTCTGCCTTGCGCTGGACATCTGCAGGGGGAGAGGTTTAATAGACCTGGTTGGGGTGGGGGGTGCGGGAGGACAGACAAAAAATGGAGGAGAATTGTCTGGTTTAAATGGAGGGGGGCTGGTTCTGCTGCCCAGTTTTGGGTAATCTTGTGGGGCGGGGGGGGGCAGCAGCAACCCAGCCCCTGAGGAAGTAAGGTAAGTTGGCCCCAAAATCTCAGCCTAAATAAGAGGCCACCAACTTCGCCAAGAGCTGCTAAGGGTTCAGTCTACCAAGACAAGATACAACGGGTGGGTGGGTGGGTGAGAGGGGGAAGAGGGAGAGCGAGACCAGCCTCATTCTTCTCTCTGAAGAGACTACACAGGTCTCACCACCCTTCTAATGAGCATCTTCCCTTCAGAGACCAGGATATCATAACCCACCCACCCATCATCCCCCCCACCCTGGTCTCCTGGGCATTTGCTTTTTTTTTTTAAATATACCACTGCCTTGAGCTAAAACTCCCTTTTCTTTGCGGGGGTTCCTGACCCTCCGGTGCCCCCTCCTAAAAAAGCCACCACCCAAGGCCCAGGGTCCAGCTTCTCGACGCCCCCCCCCCTCTCTCTTGAAGGCAATCCTTCTTGCCCTCCCATCGAAAGCTACAAAAAGCCGAAGCCTGGGCGTAAGCGCTGGCACGCACATCCTAAAAACCTAGAAAACCTAAAAGAGAGAAGATGCTAAATATTTGGAAACGATGGCGGAGGGGGGGGAGAACGTGGGGGGGGGAGGGAGAGAAAGACACCTTTCCTTCCGATTATGGGCCAGATGCTTCCTCTTTCCTCCGGGTGCCCGTAGTAAGAAAATCGAGACCCCCTAGTAAGAAAATCGAGACCCCCGAACCCCCTTGCTTAAGGGACTCTGGTTTTTTTTCAAAAGGGCATCAAATTCAGCCTGGATTTTTGAGATTCAGCGGAGCAAAGGAAGCCTCGCCCGGAATTTCTTTCCGGGGTGGGTGGGTGGGTGGGAACACCCGAAATAACCGAAGCAATAAAGGAGTAAGTCACAGATAAGAGCGAGGGGCACCTCTAAAGCGTAACCCCCCCTTCCTCCCTCCCCGCCGACCCGCTTGGTCTCCGGGGTGGCGTTGGCTATTCGCGTCTTCCCAAATTGGGAAAGCCCGGCTCTCTCTGGCCGCGGGGTCCTCCTAAGGATGGGGAAAGGAAGGCCCCCAGTCCCTTTCCCACCCGGAGCCAGCGAACGCGCAACAGCCGCCGCCTTAGCTGCTTTCAGGCCTCACTAGCCCACCTTCCCTGGCCTGGGTCTGGCCTGGCCCTGGTCTGGTCTGGTCTGGGTCTGGGTCTGGCCTGTTCTGGCCCGGGCCTGGCCTGGCCTCTGAGTTGGCTGGAGACTGCCTGCAGCTCCCAGCTTTGTTGCCCACCCCCGCGGGGGGGGGTGTAAAAGGGAAGATCCCGGCCTCCGTTGGACAAGGCTGGCCTTCCCTTTTGGCCACGCCAGACCAGCGGGCTCTCTCTACCTCTCCGCCCGGCTTTCTCTCGGCAAGGCCCCCCGGGGACGGGAGACGGCCATGTTGGGCCAGTTTCGGCTCCGCTTCGCTTGCCACTACGAGAGACCCCCCCCCCCACGAGGCCGGCTCCTGAAAGGACGCTGGCGGGGTCAAGTTGCCCAAGAAGGCGCCCTTGGGAATGCTTAAGCGCCAGGCCAGGCGGCGGCGCGCAGGGGGGGGGGGGGGGGGGGGGGGCAAGGGGGCTTCCCCCTTCCCCTGACCTTTCCCGCTTGAGAGGGAGGGGATGCTGAGCTGTCTCTTGACTCGCCCCCCCTCCCCTCCTTTGTGCTGGGAACGATTGGGTGAGGCCAAAAGGGGGACCCGAATGTGGGGGGCCTGGGGAGGAAGAACAAGTGAGAAATTAGGGGGGTGGTGTCTTTTTTCCTGATCTGTGCTATGGAGGAAGAGGAGGAGGAAGACAGAAGCGCTTTAAACTTGCAGGGGTAGTCAACCTTGGCTCTTTGATGACTCGTGGACTTCAACTCCCAGAATTCCTGAGCCAGGAATTCTGGGAGTTGAAGTCCACGAGTCATCAAAGAGCCAAGGTTGACTACCCCTGCAAGTTTACAGCATCCTGTTTAAAGCTGCTTTCTACCCTTTTGCTTCTTCCTCCCTCCTTTTCCAAGCTGCCTTCATTTCCCCCTTGGTGTCAAACACCCTGAGGGGGGGGTGGATTGGGGGAGAGAAAGCTGTTGCCCCTATTTGCCAGCCTTTTAAAAAGCTTTCCTCAATTTCAACCCCCGACCCTTAGCTCCTTAGGAATCTCTACCCAACTCTCCATTGTTCGGGTCAGTTCTTGGGGGGTGGGCACTGGTGGGGGAGGGTGTCTGGCTTTTGCCCCCAAGCCAGCCAGCTAAGGTAAACTTTCCTTAAACTGCCCTAACCGCCCTTTCTCCAGAGTGGGTCAAAAGAGAGGTGGATCCACCTTAGAAGCTTCTTATTGGCAGGAGCTGAAGGCAGAAGAGATGTTCTAATTGGAGAAGAGATTTGGCCCTTCTTTCAGTCCAATAGCTGGCCTTAAAACTGACCTTGGAGAGGTGATGCCCAGAGGATCTATAACCTCCGAGGCCACTTTCATAGGCCTTTGGAGAGAGACAAGGGACAGGGAAAAAAGAGAACACTTTGTGTGGGGTTGCCCAGAGTCTAGGGGGGTCTTCTCCCTTCTTCAATTAGAGAAGGCCAAGAAGAGGACTCTGCATGGCTGAGATGGGCGAGAAAACAAAACAAAACAAAAAAATAACGGGCACCAGATCGCCAAGGAACAAACTTGCAACAAAGCCCAGCTTCTGAAAATGATGCTAAGCGCCACCAAAGTAGCCCCAATCTTTCTCCAAAACAGCAAACCTGTTTAGAAGGGGAGGGGGGGTCTTAGAAAACAGGCTGAGTTCACCAGCTGCCCCCCTTCAGATTCACACACAAAGACATGCCAGCCACCACAACAATATGGGAAAAGAAAAAAGAAAAAGAGAGAGAGAGAGCAAGCTCTTAAAGGACATTGGATCAGAAGGGAAGGAAGGGATCAGGCGGGGTGGTGGGGGGTGGGTGATATTAGAACTAGAGGCCTAACCAAGCAGAAAATTTGCCAGGCTGGTTCAAAAGGCCACAGGGCTATAAGAGGGGAGAAGAAAGCCCTCCTTTTTGAAATACATCCCATTAAGTTCAATGCTCACACTGGAGGGTAAGGGCTGTCCTCAAGTACCCTGTTTCGCAGACCCTTCTACATGGTTTTAACACCTTATAACTTTCTCTTTTCCTTACAAAAAAAAAAAAAGAAAGAAAGAAGTTAAACCTATACTGACATTCTATCCATTGGAAGAACAATTTTTGCACCTTAAAATTTCAGACCACAAACAACTCAAGACAATGCAGCAAAGTCATCACTTCAACCGGACCCGGATCCTATTAGTTATACAATTCACATCAATCCTAATACTGTGATATTTCTCAATTAAATAATAAAACATAATCTAGAGTGACATTTTCTACTCTTACACTTAAGGGGGGGGGCAATAACTTTCTTCCTTACCCATTCTGTGAAATTAAATTATTTGTGATTACAAAAAGGGATGGAGGGGGGGGGGGGAGGCCAAACATGCTCCAGGGCAATATCTTGGAAATTTACTTTTTGTTTTCTTTTGGAAAAAAAAAATCTGACTGGCAGAGCTGAATCTCCCTGCCTGCCTTTCCTGCCACCACCAATATTATCTTCCATTCTGCAAATTAAAATAGAACTATGGTCCAAATTCCTTTATCACACTGATTTTTGACAAGGTCTAAGTAATCTGAAGTATTATAAAGAGAAGAAAAACAGTGCCATACACAAACCACCCACAAATGCTTACTTCCCCACCAGGACAGTTAGGAGAGTCATACAAATGGTCAGATATCAAATAATATTTTAATTTCTGAATACTTTCAATTTTTTTCCTTGGAATATAACACACAAAGACTGGACCAAACAGTTTTCAGTTATTATAACTTTTACAGTATACAGAAATGTTGCACTTAAAAAAAAACCTTCAGTTTTTTTTTCTTTAAAACACAAAAAACTGTAAACTCTAAGGTACTGAATCAACCACATTATCTATAAGTGCCAACAGTAGTGTTATTTTTTTTTGTCATGCTGAATTCAATGGGTTTTTTTCTTTTTCTTTAAAAAAAGGGAAAATATCAACAAGTATTATAATACAAAGAGCTTGCAAATATACAAACAGATAGAGGAACTCGGAAACAATTTAGGACAACTAGGCGGAACCCAATTTCATTCAAATTACAAAAAAGGTAACTTTGTGATGAGTCTCTCTGTGATTTTCTGTGTACATATATGTATGCATGTTTTTACCAAAACCATCTTGTGTCTTGGACACACACAATCTCCCTCCAAAAAAATACCCAATTCCCTTCCAAAATCCATATTTTGCCATATATGCATTTATGTGTTTTTGTGTGTGTATATATGTGTGTGCATTGTATATACATAACACACACGCAACACACATATATATACACATACATCTCCCAGCAGACAGGCTAGAGGCAGGTTGATCGTGGTTCACTTTAAAAAAAGCTATAATTATAGTTGCTGTAGCTTGAAGCTAAATTTTTGGTTGACCGGATTTAAGTGCGCTTCCATCTTTCTAGAATTATTTTGGGGTGTGGGGGGGGTGTCTTTATTCCCAATTTTATGTTCTTCTCAGAAACCTTTCCAAGACAGTTTTAATTCTTTCAGAACATATACTTTTTAAAGGATACACAGTTCTTTAAAAAGAAAAGAAAAATGAAACCAAGATTATATCAAAATTATTATAGAACCACAGAATAAACTGGTTTGGAACCAGAATTTCTTTTTTTTTTAAAAAAAAAAACCAAAACAAAATCCTATAGGTACACAGACAATGTTGGACAAATCAATAATTTGGAGAGAGAGGGGGGGAAGAGAATTTTTCCCATTGTGTTAATTTTCTACAGGTTTGCTTGTTTAAAAATGCACTTTGAGCGAGAGATTGCATTTCAAAGTTTTAACACCCCCTCGAAAGAAAGAAAGAAAGAAAGAAAGAAAGAAAGAAAGAAAGAAAGAAAGAAAGAAAGAAAGAAGAAATAATTTTGTTCAAGACAAAGTGAGAGAGAAAGATAGAAATAGTAACTTGTGAAAGACAAGGGAATTTTAATGCATTGTGTAAAAAGTCCATTGAACAAGTCTCTCTTTTTTTTTAAAAAAAAATCCATAGTCCATTCAATATTCTCCTCTTCTTTTTTTAGCCAAGATGTGACATCCTCGCTTAACTGAAGGACGTTTACACAACCGCCAGACCCAATGTCACTCTCCATTCCTCTGTTCCAAATTTTCCATTTTATTTTGTTTTGTTTTGCTTTGTCCAATTTTCTGATCTGTGGAATTATTATTTTTTTTTTCTCTCCTCTCGCCAACATATTATTTTCCCCTCTTTTTTTTTTTTCTCCTCCTTTACTGGATGGCCATATACGGCCAGTTAAAACTGCTTCCAGATAGTAGCATATCTCTGATAAGGGTCTCTATGGGGGTTTTACCTACCAAACGGACGAAAAACAATTGCTCTATGACCGAGGAAGAGACGGTGCGAAGAGAAGGGAGGCGTAACAACAGTTTCCCAAAACGGGTGGGCTGGTTAGGATACTGACTCCTCACGTACTCCTCCAGGGCGCATTGGGACTTCTCCTGTAAACTTTCCACGTGCGCTACGTCCGATAGACCACACGCATCTGGAAGAAAGGGGAGGGGGTGTCAAAGAAAAAGAAGGGGGGGAACCATCAGTGTTAAATAAGACATGCTTTTTTTTTTCTTTTACACATGGACACACAGACCCCATCCTTGCCACCGATGCAAGCACTGCAGTAAAATAGCCCCCCCACCCAGCTGCTACCTTAACTGGACGCCCCTGTTCAAAATCGGTCATCTTACACCCCATAGAAGAGGTTTGGGCCAAGGCCTTCAGACTTTCTCTGGACCTGAGTTCCAGCTCTGCACCTCCGTGGAGGTTCCCAGCCCTCGCACCCTTCCACACACAAACACAATTCAGCCCCAATCCAGTCTTTGCTGTAGGAGACTGACGCTGCTCTTGGGCACAAAACACTGGACTTTCTCCCAGGAAACACTGTTTTGAAGCAAGCAAGGAGTTTTCTTTGGTGTCTGTCTGTCTTCTCTGTGTGTGTGTTTGTGTGTGTGTGTGTGTGTGCTTGATTGAGGAAGACAGCACGCTAAGCATGTGCTGAATCCCTCCCCCCCCCCCAGGATGCCTAGGTTTCTGTCTTAATTGCCCCCTCCATTCTGAAATTCAGGGGGGGCAGTGGATGGGAGTCTGTCGCCCTCTCCCCAAACCTGCAGAGATTTTTAAATTTTTTTTGCATGGGGTTGGGCAAAGGGAAGGTGTATGCTCTCTCCTCCCCACCCCCCACCCCCCCAAAAAAAAACATATTGGGAAAAATAAATGATGCAAGACCTGACCGACAGAATAGGAGAGAGTTTTAAAGAAGGTAGATTCAGAATTTAGCTCTGCTCAGCTGCAGAGAATTGAGCCCTGCAGCGCCAAGAAAGAAAGGCAGAAAGACAGAAAGAGAAAGAAAGAGAAGAAAAGAAAGAAAGAGAAAGAGAAAGAGAAAGAAAGAAGGAAAGAAAGAAAGAAAGAAAGAAAGAGAAGGAAAGAAAGAAAGAAAGAAAGAGAGAGAGAGAGAGAGAGAGAGAGAGAGAGAGAGAAAGAAAGAAAGAAAGAAAGAAAGAAAGAAAGAGATTCCCCCTAAAAGTGATACCGCAGTTTCCCCTCCATCTTTGAAAGTGATTTAAGTGGTCCTTTAAAACTGATCTTGTCAGTTTAGCTTATTCAAGGGCAGCCAAGCAGAATCTGATCTCTCTCTTCATTAGGGCTGTTTTCTCCCTCTTCCCCTCTTGCTGGCTTTAACACACACACACACACACACACACACACTCACACACAAATACACTCTCCCCACATAGAATGTATAAAAATAAAATAAATACGGTTCCGTCATCTGACAAGCTAAAATACAAGGAAAGCCCTTTTAATCAAAAGCTGCCTTAACTCAAGTTGTGACCTTAGCTGGCTGGGTAATGTACCAAAGCATGCATATTTTGAAAGACATTAGAATCCCTATCCAGGATCTATAGAAAAGGCCCAGGGGAAAAAAAAAAAAGGGACAGAAAGAAAGAAAGAAAAAATATCAGATGCCTCTTTGCGGGCTTTCAAATACATGCCAGGCCCTGCGGTGTATATATGGGCATCTGAATTGGTCAGTCCCGCATCCGTTTCCGTCCCCTCCTCGTTTTTATAACTCCACAAAATCAGATAACAAGTTTTATCTACCTTGGAAAGGCAATTTACATACAGATCCGCATTTTGCAAACAGTCATAAATTTTGCACTTTAAGGGCAACCGTGCCTTGAAGTGTTTCCCGGAAAGGGGAACAATATTAATAGCACTAATTGCAATCATAATCATAAATGCAGAAGATAAATTTCTTTGAAGTCGATTTTTGGAGAAGAGAAAGGTAGAGTTTGAAGGGAAAGCCCTAATAAATTATATTCTTCTTTTAAACCACACTCAGGAACAGAGAGAGAGACACTAACTTCACAAACACACTACCACACAGACACCACACACATATACAAACATACAGGTTTCATTTCTAGAATTGTTTCTGACACCCAGCCACATTTGAAGCACAAATGATTTGGGTGGGGAAGGAAGATTTGAACAGGGGGGGAAAATGCAATTATGGAAAGCAATAATATATAAAAGGAAGTTCAGGTCATGACCTAAATTTTGGAGAAAGTCCAGAAAGGCACTTGGTTTCCCCCCAGATCTCTCTTAACACAACAAAAACTGAATTGTGAGACTTTATTTTCTCATATAAACTGCACTTAGCTAGGCCAGTTTCCTGATAGTATGCTTGTTTCTATATATGAGCATTTCAGAAGCCTTGCCTGCATTTATATAGAGTGAACATTTTTCCAGGATAATTTATTATTTAGGAAAGAAGTACAAATTTTAAGATCTGACTCCTTTCTCTTGACTATCAGGTAAACATTAGAGACCTGATCTCATGAATTATTGTTATATTACTCCGTGTAGTATAAAAGACAGACACGATTTGAAATTTTTCACCTCCAGAGTTAACCTCAGATGTCTTACTCAACCAGATCGAACCATGGCTTATTAGATTTCATCATACCTTCCATTATTGCTTTATAACTGCGGCACTATTTTTACATAGGAGAAAGTTGACACAGAAATATATTCTCTCCCTAATTAGAATTTTTTCCCCCATGTTTGATGGGTCAAACCTCTTATTTTTTGTTTTTATGACTGGTTAAAATGGAGAGAGGGAAGACCCTTGGATTCTGCAATTTCGGAACGATGGTGGCCTTATATTTTATTGCAGTTATGGATGAAAAAATATAGTTAGGAAGTTTCGGATGAATAGTAAGCTGTGCTTTGGGAAACAGCATTTTAAATACGCCTGCCGTAGAGGCATGCCTTACATTTTAACATTTCACATATTTTCTAAAGGAAGGGCAAAACCTGTCATTGTTTAGGCACTGCTAGTAGGCCAACCATTTTAACAGTGCAGATTATCTACTCTAACCATGTCTAGGATCAGATCAAGTTTGCTTATTCTAGTTGATGATGGTTGTTGTTATTATTATTAAGCTCAGCGGGCTATCTCCTGGCTTGGCGATCTTCATTTATTTATTTTTTATTGAAGCAAGTTTCTTTATTGTTCTTTTTTCATTAAGCTGACCATTGTCATTTAGCAGTTTGCTGTCTTTCAAGGGTCTCAAAATACGAAGCTGGGCTGTTCTGCCCACTGACACAAAAGCCAGAAGAATCTCCCTGAACTCAGTGGGACAACTCTAAGAGAATAATGTCCACACACTGACACAGACACAGACACACACACTTCCTATTCACAGCAATCAAAAGGGCTCCCTTAAAACAAAACGCCCCCCCTCTCACCCCCCATACAATTTATCCACTCTCCTACTCTTAGCAACCTATAGTTTCTCGGCTTCTTTTTAATATTTCTCTTCTAGCGAGAGAGAAGATAAGTTTCTCAACTTTAACCTTAGGCCTGCACAGCTGACACAGAGAGGCTAGGATGTGCCTCCCAGTCAAACCACAGCTCTAATCCCTGTCTCTCCCCCCCCAGCCCCAAAAGCCAACCAAGCCCACAACAAAACGCCCCCAGAGAGCTTCCCCCCCTTCTTCCAGGAAAACCGAGACAGAAGGGAAAGAAAAAGATGATGGTGGTGAGGAGAAGGCTGGTTTCCGAGGCCGGATTCCCACTGCCCTGGAAGAGCCAAGCCCCCCAAGGCAGAGGCACTGGAAGAGCCAAGCCCCCCCAAAAGGCAGAGGCAACCTACCCCTTCTCCACCCCAACCCAGCAGAGAGACCCCCCCCCCCGGTCCCCTACCTGAGGTGAAGAGGACAATGGCCTTCAAGCAGCTGTATTCCGCCGAGTCCACGTGCAGGGCTTTGAGCTTCTCCACCTGCTCCTGGAAGATGCGTATGTGGTCCATAAAGGCGACCACGCGGTCGGCGGACATGGGCGAGGCGTGGAGGCCGGCGGCGGCCAAGAGCGGGGCGACGTGGAGGGGCATGGAGCACTGGGCGGCGTTGAGGACGAACAACTCGCTCCAGGTGAGCCGCAGGAGGGCCACCTGGTCGGTGATCTGCAGGTCGGGGAAGAAGGGAATGTTCCGAGCCCATTCCACCGCGCTGAAAAGCATCCGGGCGGCCAGCTCGCAAATGTTCTCGATCCCCATGATGTTGTTGGGCTGCATGCACTGGCTGCCGAAGCGAGAGGTCGGGTAAGGCTCGGCCCGCAGCAAGAGCGAAATATATCCGGAGAGGTACGAGTGGCAGTTCAGCGGGTCCCCGTTGGTTAAGGCGAACTGGCCGTGGGTCGGCTGTGTGGGTGGCATTCTGCCCCTCTGGACGGCTGCAGTGAATAAAAAAGAAACTACAGCAATTAATACCTGCATTGCTAGGGAGAGGCTGGAGGGGACGGGGGACGCTGGGCGACGGGGGTGCTAGCAGAACTACAGCTTGGCTGGCTTTCTGGGGAGGGGGCAGCAGGAGGGAGAAGGGGGAGGAGGAGGGAATCAAAGGGACCTGGGAAGGTCAAGACACTGACCCCTTCCTTTTGCACCGGCTGGAAGTAGAGACCTTGCATATTTGTGTGGTAGTTGGGGGGGGGGGAGAGGGGAGATCTGGACCTGGAAGGGGGACTAAGGATTTTGAGGGTTCAGCCCTGGGGGGTGCAGTGCTAAGAGGATGACCCCCTCCCTCCTCAAGACCCCAGCAGAAGCCGTTTGGAAACGGAAGCCTGGCCTGAAATTGTCCCAGGTTTCCAAACCGCCTTGCTGCTTCTTCTGAATCCTTCTCGGCCTTGGCCTTCACAGCAGCCCTTTGCCTGCCCTTCTTTTTTTAAAATAATAATAATAATAAAACAAAAACCTCTACAAAGGGGGAAAAGAAACCAGCCAGGCCAAGAGGCGGATAGATAGATAGGGGAAGGAAGAAAGAAAAGAAAGAAAGGAAGAGAAAGAAAGGGAGAGCGCGAGCCATCTCCAGCGCGGCTTCCCACTCCCTCTTTTTCTCGAAACAGGCCGGAGGGAAAAAAACAGAAAGCAAAATAAATACAATAAACTAAACACCGCCGGCGGGCCAGGGAGAAAAATCTGAGGTCCTCCAGAGCCCATTGTTGTATTTTCTCCCTTGTCCCAGTCGGGGGGCGAGAGGAAGCGGGGGGCTGGCTGGAAAGCTGGGGGATTTTCTCCTCTGCAGAAAGTGGGCCTTGGGTTTTGTTCATAAATTTACGCGGTGGTGACAGAGAGACAGAGAGAGAGAGAGACAGAGAAAATGAAAGAAGCAAAGATTCGCCGCCAAGGAAGCCGACTCGAGGCAGGCTAAGCAGGGGGGGCTTGCCTGCAAAGCCTGACCCCCCTCTAATGCTTCCCAAAGCCTCCGAGACCCCCCTCTCAAGTGGGAAAGCTGCTTCCAGCCCCCAAAACGTGCAACCAGGGGCGGCTGGAGAGGGCGGAGAGGCGCGCTACGCCATTAAGCAGAAGCCGCGGCTCTCTCGCCTTTTCGCCCGCCGAGTTTCTCCGCCGCGGCGCTCGCTCCATCTTGCGCAACAAAAAAAAAAAGGAGAATAAAAATAAAAATAAAGGACTCCCCCCCCCCCGTCCGCTGCTGCTGGACCCCCTCCTTTAGGCTTGCAACGCTTCCGAGGTCTGCTTTCCTTCCAGGGCTTCGCGTCCCCCCCTCCTTCCCCAGCCACCCAGCCACCCACCCGCGCCTGTGTCTTCTCAACGCCTCCGAAGCAGACACACAAAAATGAGCAGGGAAACGGGGAGCGTTTTTGAATTGTCATCTCCCGAAGGCCGAAAGGACCTCGTGGAAGAAGGAGAGGAGCGAGGCTCTCCGGGACTCTCCGGGAGCCGAGAAAAACCCAGCGGAGCCTGCCGGAATTCCGAACGGGAAGCTCCGGCGAAAGGATCGATCGATCGGGGATTTATTTATGGGTTATATGGTTATTTACAGAGCAGGGACGAAAAGGAAGGAGGCTGGGGAGGGGGAGAGGCGGCGAGAACAAGGGAAAGAAGTTTACGCAGCTGAGATTGCCTGCAGCTTCCCTTCTCCTGTGTTGGGGAGGCTGACCTCCAACCCCCCACCCTTTCAGCCTTTTATTTTTATTTTTTTTTTACTGCTTTCCTTCCCGGGGGATCCATTCGGGATCTGTCCCAGCTCCGGGGGAGACCCCCGACCCATTTCGAGGAGGGTGGGAAGCGGGAGGAGAGGGCGAAGAGAGAAAAGTTGCTCTGACTTAGGGCCGGGAGTCTAAGCAAAGCCATTTTCGCCCTTCCACCCTCCAAATCTAGAAACTCGGGGCGGTTTTTTTTCCCCTCGCCTCCTTCCCTCCCACGCTCAGGAGAACAATCAACCCCAGACCAGGGCTTTAAAAAAAAAAGAAGAAAGAAAGAAAGAAAGAAAGAAAGAAAGAAAGAAAGAAAGAAAGAAAGAAAGAAAGAAAGAAAGAAAGAAAGAAAAGAAAAGAAATGAAAGAAAAGTACTGCCAGCACCTGGACTCGGTCCGCCAAAAGAAAACATAACTCTACAAAAATTAAAATAAAATAAAATAAAAAAAAAACCCCAAGGAGCCAGTCCTCCCGCAGGCTGGAATTTCAGGTTCGGGGGGGGGGTGTCCTGCGTATCCGGAGGCGGCTGTTCTCCCCGCGCCTCGGCTGCCCTCCCCGCCGACGGGTGAGAAAATGGAAAACAAATGAAATTCCAATACCTTCCCGTCTCATGCCAACTTTCAGGCATTTCTTGAGGCGACAATATTGGCACTGGTTGCGGTGATGCTGGTCAATGGGGCAGTTCCGGTTGGCGCGGCACGTGTAGCTAAGGTTCCTCCGGACGCTGCGCTTGAAGAAACTCTTGCAGCCTTCGCACGTGAATTGCCCGTAGTGTTTGCCGCTGGACTTATCCCCGCACACCACGCATTCGATGTGCTGCTGCTGCTGCTGCTTCTCCCCTTGAGGTTGCTGGCTGCCCGGGTTGGTCTGCACCGGGGTGCTGGGGGGCCCTCCTTGGCCCGGCGTCTGCGGGGTGTGGGGGGCGCCCGTCGGGGCTCCCGGCACAGGGGGGGCTTGCGAAGGCTGCGTCCCTTGCGGGCCGGTCACCTCGTCCTGCGGGTCTCGCCAGGCGCCCACTACCATTGCCATATCTAAGGGACACCGTGGCCAAATCGCGCGCCCCCCCGTCGCTTGCTGTGGCCGCCGGATCCGCTTCTCCGGCCGGTTGCGCCTGCCGTTGGGAGCCGGAGCGAGCTGTGCCGGTCTAAAGAGAAAAGGGGGGGGGGGTCGTCCCACTTTTATTTCAGTTTATTTGCTCGCCCCCTCCGGCTTTTTTCCTCTCGCAGTCCGCGCTGG
>NW_015390978.1:41777-47147 GCF_001527695.2 Protobothrops mucrosquamatus | reverse complement strand
TCCAGGCTTAGGAGCCCCCAGCCGGAGAGAGCGATAAAAAGGCGGCAGGAGCAAGAGGCGAGGGGACTGGACGCGGGGGCTGGGGGAGGGGGAGAGCGCCCCAGAGAGGGGGGGAGAAAGAGAGGGGGTTAATAATAAATAGCAAGGGCAATATGTATCTCCCTCTCTCTCTCTCTCTCTGCACCGGGGTTTGGCGTGCATGTGAAAGTAGGGATCGCGGGGTGGGGAAAGTGGGGTGGGGGTGGGAAGGCGGAGAGAAAGAGAGCAGGAAGACAAGAGGTTTCAGGAGCA
Organism: Protobothrops mucrosquamatus; assembly: GCF_001527695.2. NCBI lineage: Eukaryota > Metazoa > Chordata > Lepidosauria > Squamata > Viperidae > Protobothrops > Protobothrops mucrosquamatus. The sequence goes on along the minus strand of NW_015390978.1, from coordinate 46,856 downwards.
GCGGTTGCAAGAGCGGAGAGGGGAGGGGGCAGAAAGACAGAGAGAGGGAGAGAGAGAGAGAAAGAGAGAGAAAGAGAAAGGAAAAAAAGAAAGAGGGAGGGAGGGAGGGAGGGGGCGATTGCACAGGCACCCAGAGCAAGGGCAGTTAGTGATAACGGGGGTTTAAACCCCAAATAATAATACTAATAATAACAATAATGATAATAATGATAATGCTCAAAGAGGAGGGGGGGAAGGGGAAGAAGAACAAAAAAGAAGAGAAAGAGAGAAAGAGAGAAAGAAAGAAAGAAAGAGAGAGAGAAGAAGGGGGGGATGCAGGAGAGGAGGAGGAGGAAGGGAGGAGGAGGAGAGACGGGGGGTGGGGGGTGAAAGGCCTGAATGCGGTTTCTCGGAGAGACCGGCTGGGGCGAGCGGCGGAGGCTTTTTCTCCGCGCTCCGCTCTCCCAGCTCTCGCTCTCTCTCTCTCTCTCTAAGTGAACTTTGACACCGCGGCTGCAACTTAGCACACGTTGCCATGGCGACCGCTCGCCTTATAAGGCGCGGAGGCTGCCTTTGACTGGTCAAAAGCTGGCGGACCTCCCCTCGCCCCTCATTGGCCGGCTTAGCCTTGTGCAGGGGGCTGGGATGGCGGGAGCCCGGCGGAGGTCCGCGCGGTCCTAGCGCGAGTCCCGTTCGGCCCCAAACACTCGCTTCTCGCTCTTTTCCGCCTTCTCCTCCCCCCCCCCCGGGGTCGCTTTTCCATCCACCGCCGTCCCCGTCTGTTGGTCTGACTTTGGCTTCCTCGCCCCCCCCCCCCATTTTCCAGCCCTTCATTCCTTTTTTCCCCTCTTCCTAATTCCTTAAAGAGGGATTTTTTGGAACTCAGAGAGAGGACAGTAAGATCAGGAGGATGCATCATCATCATCATCATCATCATCATCATCATTATTATTATTATCATCATCATCATCATCTTATTATTGTTGTTGTTATTATTATTATCATCATCATTATCATCATCATCATCATCATCATTATTATTATCATATTATTATTATTATTATTATTATTATTATTATTATTATTATTATTATTATTATTATTATTATTATTATTATTATTGTTATTATTATTATTCACATTATCCTTCTTTATGGCGACCGGTTTGTTTTTGTATTAAAAAAATGAACTTGGTGTGGAAGCTGGAATTCCAGGCAGGTGTTGTGTCTGTGCGTTACACAAATTTGCAACCCTCTTTTGTAAGATAACAGGACTTTCTGGACTCTGTTGTGAGGTCGCCTTCTGAAAGGCTGAGCTATTTGCAAGAGAGAGTTACCCTGTGCTTTAGGGGCCACTATTCTTCAGGCTGAATGGGGGGGGGGGAGATGGGGAATTTGGGGAATATTGTGTGTGTGTGTGGGGGGGGAGAAAAGATAAATCCCATTTGGGCTACAGAGGGAATTCAAGATACCTGGGAAAAAAGATTTGAATCAAAATTTTGCACAACTAAAATCACTTCAATGCTGAAATACCCGTTAAGATCCTTTGCGGCTTAAAGTTCTACAGGTACAGGGAGTGAACTTTTAATCACCTGGCATCTCCCAGGATAATGATAATAATAATGCAACCCACCATAATAATAACAACACGGCCCCGACCTCTTTATCAGTCCAAACACTTTACAGTCTCTCTAATAATATTCTCACGCTGATCTTGCGGTTTGCACAGACTTAAGAGCCTGACTTGATCTCACCGTCTGAGCCAAGCAGTTAAAACTGGATTTCCAAGCGGAACATTTACAAAATCCTACCTCCAGGTTAAACCTCTGCTTCCCTTAATTCTGGGACAGACTGATCCTACCCTGAAGGTACAGACCTAGCCTAGTTTTCTTCTTCTTCTGAAGAAAACTCTTGCAACTTGGCTGGCCCTTACATGGGGCAGGCATCAATCAGCTTAACCCAGAGAAAATCAGAGAGAGAGGAGGTGGTGATCAACTTTAAAAGGGTGACCCTTAAACTTCATTGTTCCCTTGGGGTCCCTGCCATTCTTCTCCACCACACGACGGTTGACGATGATGATTGTCTCCCACTTTTATGACTTTTGCTCCACGTTTCACACCCAAATGAGAAAACCTGAGAAACAAAATGCATGCGCCCACTTCAGGGCGCCCGATGTGTCTCCCAAGAACGGAGGCTTCTTACCCTGGTACTTTTCTAGGGCCAAGGCAAGGAGAACAGAAGGGGGAAAAAAATAGGACAAAGCAGGATTTTACTCCAAGAAAACACATTAAAAACCACGGCAGGGGTGGGTGGGTTGGTTCAGAGGTGCCCCCTGTTCACAGGATTCAATTTCTTCCTCTTAACCAAAGTCTCCTTTATTTAGTTCGCCACAAAAATCCAGAACAAACAAAAGGAAACACCCCAACGTGGTGAAGGGTGTCCAGAACAACCCAATTAGTTTTTATTTTATAGTCTGAGCTGCAGGGAACCGTTCAAACCTCACAGCGATCCGTGGAAATCCAGACCTAAGAAGGCGTACAGTTTATCAATCCCGGGCAAAGAAATAACACCTTTTTCGAGAAGGCAAACAAACAAGTAAATGAAAAGTCTCAATAGGGCGAGCATTAGATAGGAAAAGAGAGGGTAGACACCCGTACAAATATATAATCTGTGCAATGCGGCATAGATGGATGCGGGTGGGTGTGATGGATCTGTACCTATACACACATACACATACACACGTATAGCAGTCTGCGTGAACATATTTCTCTCTCTCCGTGTGTTTATGTATACTGAATATACTATGCGTGTAAGTGTTATTTTAGCGAAGCGGAGTTCGGCCACGCACAATTCGAAGAGAGCAAGGAAAATCTCAAAGTGCGGGGGTCCCGCAACGACACTCCGCATTTGGCCCTATGCAGTCCTTGCCTCTCTTCACAATACACTTTTTGGGGGGGGGGGGCAATGGGAGGCGGAGGGGGTAGCAGAAAGAAAGGTGGTTGTTAAAGCTCGCAGGTGGTAAGGAGGAATGGCAGAAAAAATGGAAATATGACCCGTGGTCACTTCTGGCCCAGTTTGAAACCCCGCCGTTCCTGCCCTTTCGTCGGATCAATTTCGAGGCGAGGGTGAAAAGCCCCCTCTGTCCTCAGGATGAGGCCGGTTCGAAGGTCTCCCTCTCTCCGGCGCCCTTCGGGTGGCCGCGACCTAGCGCTTGGCCCTGTTTCCCGACCGATCCGCGCTAAGAAACACGCCTGCTTCCCTGCGTAACACAGGTCGCGTTCACACAACAAGCTAAAGCAGGTCAGAGAGAGAGAGAGAGAGAGAGAGAGAGAGAGAGAGAGAGAGAGAGAGAGAGAGATTAGCGGCTGGGCCCTAAACGGGGCTAGCTGTTGTAACCTTGGGTGCGCGGGGCACGGCCGGGGCCAACCCAGAGCGCTTGGCTTAAGGAATAGCCAGGGCCGACGACTCACCCAGCCGGTTCACTTCGCTCGCCAGGTGAACCTGTTAACCTGTTGCCGGCCAATCCGGCCAGCCAAAAGTCTACAGTGGAACCGAGCTGGGGAGGGAAGACCACCACCCCCCCCCGCTCTCTCGCAGCCTCTGCGGGGAACGGGGGGGGGGGGCTCGGTTTCTCCTGCGCGACTTCTTGCAGGCAAGCTCAGCCCCAAGAAGCCAGCAGGGGGGAAATGAACAAGAGACCCAGAAGGTCTGAGATCTCTCTCTCTCCCCCCCCACCCCCCAGCACAAAGGCGACCCGAGAAAGAGGAGAAAGACGGCGGCGCCGGCTCTTTGTCCCAGGCAGAGTTTTTTTTTCTGGACCCGCGCGGGAACGCAAACGCCGCGGAAAGGGGACGTGGAGGAAAGGGATCTGCCAAGCAGATCCAGTGGCGGAGCGCAGATCCCTTTCGCTTCTCTTCCAAAGCGCCGTCGCTCTTGCAAACGGGCGGGCGGACGGACGTGGATGTTGGCCGGGTCGCAGCGGCGGGCGGGAGTACCTGGCTAGAGGGTTAGGATTAGCCGTAGGTAGTCCGCGCGTCGCGTGGGAAAGGAGAGCCGTCCGAGCGCGCAGAAGCCAGGGGCGACTCGCTGCTCAGCTAGCTAGGATCGTCGAGGGCCGGCTCCTGCCCGGTTCTCGAGGGCTGTTCACTGCAAGGAAGGAAGCTCTAGATTCGTAGCCGGGACCCCTGCTTTCCCATTTCACCCTGAGGATGCGCTGGAAGGCGGTCTAAATGCTAACTCTGGCTGGTGGTGGTGACAGAGGAGGGACGCCAGCAGTTGGAGTAAAGAACAAATGTACGCATCTGCTCGTTTGGAAAACTGGGGTTCAATCCCGGAGAAATGGGGGATCTGAAAGCAAACCAAACCAAACCACGATGAAATGGGGAGAGGGCGAGAGGCAGGAGAAAGGAGGAGAGCCGGCCCAAACTACAGGAAAGAAAGAAAGAAAGAAAGAAAGAAAGAAGGAAGGAAGGAAGGAAGGAAGGAAGGAAGGAAGGAAGGAAATAAGAAAGAAAGAAAGAAAGAAAGAAAGGAAGGAAGGAAGGAAGGAAGGAAAGAAAGAAAGAAAGAAGAAAGAAAGAAGAAAGAAAGAAAGAAAGAAAGAAAGAAAGAAAGAAAGTTGAGAATGGGGAAAATCTCTTTCCCTTTGTTTTGGGCCTTGTCTCCTTCTTTCCCTCCCATGCCGGCCTGTACGTGGGTGGCAAATCGGAGCGGCCCGCTCTTTTCTCGGCGGATCTTTTGGGCAGCTCCCGCTGGAGGAAAGCGAGCCGACCACCCTTGCCCCTCCGGCCGTCCCCTTTCCCTCCCGGCTCCACCCGGAGACCCTCGGAGGGGTGAAAGCGGCCCAGGCGGCGTTCTTCTGATCTTTCAAGTCAATGTCATTTTTAACCACCGGGCTAGTGGCACTTCGGAAAAAAATCCCCAGGGGCTGTCAAAAGCGGGACCCCTTTGGAGAATTTACAGTGCGAAATGAGAACATATGCTAGCGGAGAGCGCGAGAAGGACGGCGGTAGAGAAAGAGCGCGCCAGAGAAGGAGAGAGAGAGAGAGAGAGAGAGAGAGAGAGAGAGAGAGAGAGAGAAGAGGGAAAGAGAAAGGCTAGA
>NW_015390978.1:0-39002 GCF_001527695.2 Protobothrops mucrosquamatus | reverse complement strand
CGACCAAGCTTAACCTGTCGTAGGAATGCAGGCACCCAGGTTTTGGGTTCGGCGGTGCCTCGCTGCGGGAGCCCCCCTCCCTTCCAGGTGGTCCACGGGGACCCCCCCCCCAACATTTGCCTCCCTCGGTTCCTAGCGAGCCACGATGTAGCGGCTTTCTTTTCCCTGTGTAAGCAGAGGTTGGTTGCCCCAAGTAGGGAAGAGGGAGAGGGGGCGAATGGCCGGTGGGAAACTTGGCCGGCCCTGCTGCCTTCGGAAGGGCCAGTGGGTGGGAAGCAAAGGGAAGCGGTGGGCCAGACGCTGTTAGTTCAGGCTAAGATTTCCAATTGGTACAGAGTCGCTTTTCTCTGGCGTTTCCCCCTTTTGAAGGAAAGGGTTCTTTGAAAAGATAATTTTAAGGCAGTAATTGATGGGGCTGTGTGTGTGGGGGAGAGAGAGAGAGAGAGAGAAAGGGGGAGAGACAGACAGAGAGAGTGAAAGGGAGAGAAAGGGAAAGAGAGAAAGAAAGGGAGAGAGGCAGAGAGAGAGAGAGAGAGAGAAAGAAAGGGAGAGAGAGAGAGAGAAAGAAAGAAAGGGAGAGAGAGAGAGAGAGAAAGAAAGGGAGAGAGACAGAGACAGAGAGAGAGAGAGAGAGAGAGAGAGAGAGAGAGAGAAATGGGGTAATCAGTCACAGTAGTTGGGGAAAACAAATTGTCCCAATGGCAAAAGGTTCACACCTTTATTTTGTTAGATTCGGGGTTGTCCGGTATTCCCACCCCAGATCTGGAAAAGGGGAGTGCGAAATCCCTCGTCTTCTCCAGCGTTCATTGAGCTTTTACAAGGCAAATGAAATTTCCAAATGGATTTGCCCCAATAATTGCACACGCACAAACATCACATCACACTTAATTATGTTCATCTAAAAGGGTGGCTTTTGGATGGTGGGGATGGCTCGGGTGTATCTGAAGGAGGGGGGAAGGGGGCGGGGGTCTTTCTTTTGTGGGTCATCAAATGTCCCCTGTTATAGGCCTGTAAAAAAAAACACAACAACCCTCAATCTTGGAAGTGTTATACAAGATAACATTTATCCTAAAAGGACGCCTGGCCTTCTGAGAGTTTCGTGGTGGCGGTGATGGCAAAGGCTTCAACCTAGAGCCCCTTTTCTCCCCCCTCCCCCCAAACTCACCAAATATCCCACATCCCCCTCCCTCTCTCCTCCCCTCCCTCCCCCACCCGTAGGCCACTTTCTTCCTCTTTCTTTTTTTTCCCTTCCAGAGTTTTCCTTGAGGGGGGGAAGGATTTATTTGTGTTTGCTTCAGTGTGTAATGGGGCAGGAAGGAAACACAACCAGTGGAGAATTCAGCTTGCATTTTTTTTTAAAGAAAGATTAATACTTTTATATCATAGCAATAATAATCCACGGGCATTTCTCTGTTGGCACAAAGAGAGCCAAAGGGGAAAAAGAACCGGGGAGTTATTATTGGGGGGGGGGGGCGTGTGAGAAAAGATCCCAGTTAGGAATGGTTTCGATCTCAAGCTTGGATATTTTGTCTTTCGTCTCTCTCTCTCTCTCTCTCTCTCTCTCTCTCTCTCTCTTTTTTTTTTTTTCCTCTCTCTCTCTTATCTCTTTCTCTCCCCTCCCTTCTTCTCTTTTCCAAAGCTGGCCTGCAGTTCGGAGGTTGGCCTAGGCCTTGGGATAAAAGGGGTCAGAGGTGAGAGTTACATTAACCCTAAACGGGAGGATGGAGGCTGGCAGGCCCTTGCCTGCCCACCACTTCTGCTGGCTGGCTACTTGACTGGCTGGCGGGGCCTTGGAGATAATTTCCCTGACATACCAAGCCGAACAAAGGGTGGGTCGGATTTTGACGCCCCCTCCTCTCCAAACGGACCCTTTGAACTCAAGGAATTTGGGAGGAATATGTGTGTGTGTGTGTGTGTGTGTGTGTATCTGTGTGTTCTTTCCTGTGTGTCCCCTCCGAATTTCTCCAAGGAGCGGGTTTTGTCTCGAAGAAGTGTGTGTGTGTGCGGGGTGAATGGCGTGAAAGGGATGGGGGACAAGGTCCCCAGCAAATCTCTTTTTCTCTCCCCCCCCCTTTCTGTCTTTTCGGATCAGCGCCTTTCAATGGGCGGAGGGGTGCTCTCTCTGCCCCAACACCAGGACCTTCCCCCCCCCCTTCTTTCTTCTCCGGCCAGGAAAAAAAGGCCTCTAATTAAATTGTTTGCTACGGTCCGAGCGGGACGATTCGGGAGACCGGGCTTAAGAGAGAGAGTGTGCTTGGGCCAAGGAGAAGGGCGGGAGGGAGACGGAAAAAGGGGTTCTCCCCCCCCCCAAAACAAAGCGGTGGGGGAGGAAGAGGTGTCGGATTGCCCCTTCCTCCCCCTCCGACTCCCCCAGGCCGACTTCACCTGGACCCAAGCCGAGCCAAAGTCTACCTTCTCTTTTTAGAAAAGGCGCCTTAATATTATTTTTTTTAAAAAGAGCACCCGAAAAATACAGCGGGCGCGCGAGGCCGGGCGCTCTCCGGGCTTTTCTCCTGGCCAGTCCGGAGAAAGCCGGAATGTCTGTGTCGCAGCGGAAAAGAGCCCCCCCCCGACCTGCAAATTTGAGGGGGGCTGCTGCGGTTGGTCCACACACAAACACCCCTTTTCTGGGCGATTCATTTGTGAGGGTCTTTCTGGATCTCCCTCCCTCTTTTTGGGGGGGGGGTTTCCTGAGAGTTACGCCTCGAAATGACCCCCCGTTCTGAGGGGGAAAGGGGGGAAGACGGCGACTCTAATTGCACCCGGGAGTTATTCCCTCCGTGAGAATGATGGGGACGGATCCAGGAATTGTAGCCACCGCTAGGTTTATTTATGTTTGTTTTAGACGCTCGCGTCCTTCTGTTCTTCCAGACGCACATCTGTCAGCGGGGAGAACGCGCGTTCGTCCCCACACCGGAGGCAGAGCGAACTGCGCCCGGCAACACTTCTTCCCCAAGCGGGCGCCCTCCAGATGTTTGCCCTTTCCCAACTTTTCCTGGCCCCGAAACACCCGGTCTCCGAATTGGGTGGGGGGCTGGTAGGGAACCGCGGTGCAATCCAGCTGCAGGGCAGATTAGTCGCTCGCTTATCTGCCAGTCTGCGGGGGGGGAGGAAGAAACACCAGGGTGTGGAAACATCTGCTGGGTGGGCAAGATCCAGGTGCTTTCAGCACCGAGCTGGCTGAAGAGAAGAGTGATAAGCCTTCCTGAATTCTACGGATCTGCGCGCAGGAAATTTTCTGCCAGCGAATCTTCTTAAAACTTTTTTTTTTAAAAAAAAAACAATCCCCCCACCTAGATTCTAGCAGACGGGGAAATTGCCAGCACTTAGCCCGAATCCCCTCGCTCCGTTGCTAGGGGGACAGACGAACACGCAATGTTCATCTGACTCCATTCACACGACCTGTTTGATCTGGAGAAGCCCCCAAGGTGGGAGAAACCCTTTATTTTCGGAAAGGGGAAGCGAGGCTGGCCACACCGGTCATTGGTTCGGCTCCCCTGTACGCTTTTCTGACCCAACACGGGTCTAGGCTGTCCAGTTGGGTGAATGAAATGGCCTCGCCATCACACCAACTTTGTCCATTCTTATCTGTCGGCCCGATTATTTGTGCCTCCAGCTAATTGGAAGCTTGGGAATGGGCGATGGGCGGAGAAGCAGGTGTCAAGATAGGTTGGAAGAGAGGAATCCGAGCCAACGGGGTCCCACAGAAAGCCTGCATCATCTTACTTTGTATATATCTTTCCTAACGCGTGTATTGTATCTGGCTGCTGCAGGCTTTTAAAACCCGGTGGGAAAGAGTTGGCAGGAAACTAAGAGGAGAGTCTTCCTCCATGCTGCTCCCCTGCTCCCTCTTTCTCCCTCCTTCCTTTTCTTCCCTACCTCCCAGAAACACCAATGGGGGGGGGGTGTCATTTTGGCACCCCACCCCTTCAGTCTAAAGTTGATGTGCTCTTTGGATTTCCCTGTAAGCGCCTTTTCTCCCTTCCCCTCTTCTAGCGAACTACCCTACATCCAAAAGAGGGTGTGTGTGGGGGGTCGTTTGGGTTCCCCCCACCCCTTTAGTCCAAGTTGAAGAGGGCTCTTTTGAATTCTCTGGAAGCTTTCTCTAGCTAACCGCCTGTGTGTGAATGCTTTGCTAAAACGCTTAGGCGGGCCTGTGCAGGAAGATACTTACCTGGATTTTAACCTGAGGTTAGGGGCCGAAATTGGCGACCCCCTGATTAATGAGGAATGGACGGCGGTCTGTGACTGGGACACGGGCTATATTAGCACGCGCGGGGGTGGGGGAGAGAGAGAGAGAGAGAGAGAGAGAGAATTATTCCAGCAAATTAATCCATCTTCACCCGCCGCGGGAGAACAAACTCGCAAATTTAGTTCGGATGTTTAAACCAGAGGGGGGGGGGCGGTATTTGGGAGCATGGGGAAGGGATGGAGGAGATACAAATGAGAAGTTTAAAAATACGGGGAGGGGGTTGAGTAGGAGGAAGAAAGTGATAGTAACCGTCCAGCCTTAGGAAGCGCTTCCCCTCCCCTTTCCACTCGTGTTTTTCTCGCGCCCGCGCATTTCCCGCGCACCGAGTTTTAGGGAGAGACTAAATTGATGGAGAAGTTTGACTGGTGTACCACAAGCTATTGCCTTCCTCCCCCCCCCAGCCGACACACACGTGGTTTTTTTTTTCTCTTGACCACTTCTGGATAACAATATAATCACCCCCCCCTCCCCGCCGCCCGCCTTTCCTCCGCTTGGGCTCTGATCTATCGATCCAGAGGAGGCGCTGGGAGCTATCCAGAACGCTAAATATTTACGCTGCTAGGCAGGTTATTCCTAAAGACCGTCCTTTTCTTCCAACAGAAGGAGGAAGGGGGCAACCCGTTTTATTTAAGAAAGAAAGAAAGAAAGAAAGAAAGGGAGAGAGAGAGAGAGAAAGAAAGAAAGAAAGAAAGAAAGAAAGAAAGAAAGAAAGAAACCGATTCTAAGCCGGAATGTTTTCAGAGTTTCTTTTTTTTTTTTTTTGCGGGATGAAAAGAGTTCGCGAAATCGATACGGAGTGATTAGCAGCTTCTGGGGTGGGAAGGCGAGAGGAAACGCGGTGGCGAGGCGGGAGGGAAAGTTCAGGATTTCTGACTAAGGGACTCGCATCGTTTTATGGGCTTGGGACCACACTAATCGGGCTGAGGTTTTCGTGGGAAGGGGCCCACTTCTCTCTCCCCTTGGCAGAGAGAAATAAAAATCCACATTCGCGCCCCCCCCCCACACCCAATCCTCTGAGATTACCAGCGCCTCTTTCTTTCTCCATTCGGAGGAGGGTGTGAGAGAACCTCAGCAGACTGCGCGGAATCCAAAGTGGGAAACTGCCTCGCGTAGTTCAAACGTCTCTTTAATTCCTGCTTCCGCCCTTGTAGTTATTAATCGTGCCCCCTCGGGCTTCACACGGGTGCTGGAAAGGCGTGGGGGATGTGTGGGAGAGGGAGAGGGAGAGAAACGCAGAGGTGAGCGATTCCTGGGCCGTCTGGGCGATCCTCTGCTCCATTTGCGCGAACTCAAAAGAGGGAGGCCTCTTTGGAGCCCCTGTCTCAAGCCGCCTCCGTTGATCCGAAGTTGTGGAAGATCTTGAGGGAAGAAGCGTGGGTACCCCGCCGTCTTCGGTCCCACGGTCCATCAATACAGGGAGCAAAGCAGCGAGAGTTGGGGACGGAGGAGAGGCAAACCTTACTGGAAGGAACTCTGCCGACCCCCCCACCCCCCGTTTCTCCTTGTGATCACTGATGCGATGCGGGACGGGTTCTTCTTTTCCCAACACACTCGACCAGATTTTTTTTTCCCCTTCCCAAAAGGAAGAGTGAAATCAGTAAAGTGAAACAAAGTGATCCTGTCCGAATGTTTGGGGGTCCCCCCCCCGAGAAGCTCCTGAAAAAAAGCAAAAGAAAGAGAGAAAGAAAGAAAAAAGAAAAAGATCCAAGAAAAGTAAATGAGAGACGCAGCGTTAAAAACACACATACACACACACAAACCCATCCACTTAGTAAGCTCCTCAATTATCTAAGAGGTCTGGTCTTCATTTGTGTTCCCATTTCGGTTTAGGAAATGAAGTGGGAAGTGGGGTGGGGGCGGTGGAGAGAAGGGTCTTCTTCCTGCAGCTTGAAATGCACAAAATAGTGGAGGGTGTTTTTTCCAGCTTAAAGATAAAACAAGGGCTCCCTTGACAATACAGCTTTGTCCTCTCCACTATTCACCCATGGTAGAAGGGGACAAAACAAAAGGTACAATGCAAATTCGATGAGAAGTTTTTAAGAGCTGAGTCTCTCTGCTTCCCCCTTTCTTAGGAAAAACAAACAAACAAACAAACAAACTTTTGGAGTTTGGAACTAGAGGGATGTTAGATACCAGATTCCTTAAAAAAAAAAAGAAAAAAGGAAGTTTCGCATCAGGCTAAAATAAACCAACCCCTACAGGGATTCCACAGTTCATCTAAGATATCTCCTACTTCCTGGTAACTCTAATTCAAGCAGCTTACTTAACTTGAGAGGGCACCTTTCTTCCTAGGAATATTGCAGTGTGGTCTGTTTTTTTAAGGGGACGAGGAAGAAGAGGCATATTGTTAATATCTTCTGTTATCTAATAACTTTTTTGCTTAATTCTTTGGACTGTGGATAGGGAAGATCTGACGCAAAAGGATAGAAGCAAGGAATGTTATGAACCCCTGAGCAGAACTACATTGAACAGATAGTTGAAGGATGGAGGTGTGAGTGCACGGAGAGGAGTGGGGGTGTGTATGTGTGTGGTTTAAATAAAAGCTGGGTAGGGATTATTCTGTGTGGTTGCAGTTTCCCCATTTTTCAGTGTGTGTATGGATGTGCAGATACCCTACCCCATTGTAGGAGTATGTAAACATTTACCTGCTTTGAATAATATTTGTAGAGTAGTTTAACTATTCTAATTCCAGAATTAATTGCTGGATTGCCATTTCATTAAACGAGCAGGAGACATATTTTAATCCAGCAGTTCTATGCTACCAAAAATCAATTTAAAAACATGGCCCCTAAAAAAAAAAAAAAAACTCCAGAGGAAAAAAACTCTCATTTGCATATTTTAATAGGTTTGTTTCCCAACTGAGAAGACAGACAGAGATCAACACAGAATTGCATGCCATTGTAAATAAAATAAAAAAAGTGTCTGCATGTATCTGTGCATATTCATATAACATATACAAATCCCGAAAGATAGATAGTTACATTCAGATTTTCTATTTTGGACAGAGACACGTCAAGAAAATATGACTTGAAGAAAGCAGTTTGGAAGACAAAACCCAAAATGATTACAATGACTGTTTTTAAAAAACCCCACACATTTCCTCTAATAATCTGATAATAATTAAGGAGTGCAATTACAGTCTCTTTTAGTCATGGCATTTTCTCTTTTTCCTCATCCTCCCCCCCAACTCTTTTTGTCAGATCCCAAATTAAGGATAAAAAAGCATTAAAACAAACATGATGAACATGCTTCTTTTAAAAATTATTTTGGAACTCCAAATTGCCTTTAGCTCTTCTGCACATATTATCATTCCTCCTCAATATTAAACAAATAGGAGCTCACATTAATTAAACAGGCGACTCCATTGTTGTCCTCGATGCCAAAGACTTCTGTTAAGTATTATCTACTTAAGAGAGAGAATTCAAAAGAGGACTTTTTAAAAAAAAAGTCTAAGAAAACCCCACTCTGAGTTTGCAGGAGTGTGGAAGACTGTTTTAAAAAAACAACATTAACCCATACTGCATTATGTACTCCTGTAATGATTACTCCATCCTCATTTCTTTTTCCCTGAAAGCGTTTGGCACATCGCACATCCCTGCAAACATTTTAAGTGCCTCTTTTGAGACTGGGACTCTTCAAATCAATGAAGACGAGCTGGTCATAAACACTGTTAAAAACCTTGACTGGAAGAGGAAGTTAAGAATTCACGTATCCCTGATTCCTTCCCCTTCTGCTTATTTTTCTTCTCCAAACATTTTTTTTTCCATGTCATTTTTTTATTGGTCTGTATTTTCTTTCTCATCCTCTTGTTTTCAAAGCTAACTGGAACAATATTTGCCTGTTGGTATCAAATGAACAGAAATATCCATAAGGTCAGGCACAGTAAATGAAGAATCCAGTTCTAGAGGAAAAATGCCCTGAAAAGTTTCTGACGATCCACATTTTGAGACAAAAAAAAAAAAAAGAAGTTTTAAACATTCCTGATATTCTTTTGGTTCATAATTTGGGATTGTGTTTCACAGGCATCCTCTTTCTTGTATATTCACCAGTTTAGAGAAACTAGGTAAACTTTATGCATGCTATCAAGCAGTGGCAGAATCCTGAATCTGCTAATCAGCTGTCTTTCCATCCAGCATAATTCCCCAAAATTAAAAAGAAAAGGGGAAAAAAAACCCCTTCATTTCTGAGATGTAGAAGAGAATGGAACGGCCTCCACCACACACTGCCTTCAAAACATGGGTGTCCTGAACTTGTAGTCCTGTTGATTAAAAGTGATCCTTCCTTTAGTTAATTAATTAAGCAATTAAACCAATATTCCAATTAAAGCATGCACACGGTCTGGTAAAATAATCCACGGGGGAAACCTTACCGATGTAACCCGAGCCACTTTGTCATAGCACTCTTCATTGTTTTGTATCCATTTTTTTCCCACTGATATTATCTTTCCAAGGAATTTTTATTATTGTTTTTCATTCAGATGCAATTCATGAGAAAGTTCTCCTTGCAGGAAAGGGGCAAGGGATGCCAATTGCTCAGTTTGGAAAGAGCTATTTGGGTGGGAGGGTGAATGGGGGGGGGACTCCAGGAACTGGCCATTTTACTCCTATGGACTCGAAATAACTTTTGAGCTTGATAAGGTTTAGTTCTGAGTAAACAGACATATGATTATAAACTTCATAATTAAAGACTAGCATTTTAAGTTTCATAAATTCAAAAGTGGATTTGCCCCCCCCCCCAATAATTTTTCTTCTTTTGTCAGTATCTTGTTTTCAAATCTGGATTTGCTTTAAACCTGTGAGAATAATTTGTATATTCTATTATTTAATTTTTCTTCTTCCCCTTCCTGTTCCTCTTCCTCCTCTTCTTCCTATTCCTCTTCATCATCTTTTTCTTCCTCCTCTCCTTCTTCCTCTTCTTCTTCCTCTCCCTCCATTATAGCATACTATGTATGTGTGGGGTTTGGGGCTATAATTTACACTTTGGGGAATCTACAGCCTTGCCTTGTGCTGCAAAAAACTTTGAAGCTGATGTCATTTATTTTTTAAAGTTGTTACACATTTTTTTTACAGAATTTTTGCAAGTTGTTTCTTATGCTTGTTAGCCAATTGCTAATTCATAGTTTTGAAGACAATCATTATTGAAATAAACCAAGGGGATTGAAAGGCATATTTGTCCTGGATATTACTTTTCCAAACAAAATTATATGTTATTCATGCGCACTTCAGTAGCAACTGTAATAATGTTAGGAGAGGTGGGGTTTTATGTTTTTATTTCATGTTTCTAAATTTTAAAAAAAACCCTCTTGTTTTAAATATGATTTGAATTACGGATTTATAATTCTGTTGCCGTTGATGGTATGGTATGAATTATTTCACATAACCCCAAAAGCAAGATTTGTATTTTTAGGCAGTTGTATAGTCTCTTATTATACTAAAAAAACTGATATTGGTAAGGTTAGTAAGAGGCTAACACTAGCTCTGCAAAATAATCAAAAATGTTTGTCGCAATTTTTGTTTCTAATTTGGGAGGGAGAGGGAGGGAGGAAAAAAAAATATGATTGTGTAAATCCAGAACATTGATTTAAACCACGGTTCAGCTGACTATTAGTTGTGCAAATCCAGCTAATGCTTTAATGTGGCAAGAACAAGGATTTTATCTTTTAACTTTCTGTTCATTTCCAGGCTGCATATAATCTCCCTTCTTCCTGAAACTTCCGCATTATAAATCATAGAAGACAAGGTACATTAATGCGTAAACATCACAGCCACCCCAGCAACAACAAAAGCAACAACACTAACAACAAAACAGGCACAAAAACAAAAAAGGAAACAAACAAACACAGGAGTAGCTCCAATCGCAGGAGAAGAGAAGAGAAGAAAGAATCATGATTTCTTCTCTTCTTCAAGGTTTTGGAAGTGCATCCAAAATAACATTCCTCCTTCTGGTCATCAACTGTCTTTGAAAAATAAGTCCAACTGAAGAAGTATCAGGTTAAACCAGGGGTAGTCAACCTTGGCTCTTTTATGACTCGTGGACTTCAACTCCCAGAATTCCTGAGCCAGCTAAGCTAAGCTGGCTCAGGAATTCTGGGAATTGAAGTCCACGAGTCATAAAAGAGCCAAGGTTGACTACCCCTGGGTTAAACCATTGTGAACGCCATTGCAACAGACTCAGTCTTCTGAGTAGCCTATCCCAACAGGGGTTAGAGGCTTAAGAAGCAAAATATTTGTCATAATTATGATTCATATGTGCATGTAATGCTGAGATTCCATAAGTAGGATAAAGGTTGGGTTCAAACGGATGACAATGTAAAACAAGACATTCATGTATATTCTTGGCCGGCCTCTGAAAGAAACTAATCCAGGAGAGAAGCAACCTAGAACTAAGGAGAAATTTCTTGACAGTGAGAACAATTAACCAGTGGAACGACTTGCCTCCAGAATTTGTGGGTGCTCCATCACTGGAGGGCTTTTAAGAAGAGACTGGACAGCCATATTAAGTCTCAAAACCCTAGACTCCATCACAAGGACTGCCCAGATTTTTTTTTTTATTTCTTTGGAAGACATTCCAGGAACACATTTTTATCTCCTCTAATGGAGTGAGAACTGGATCTTAAAATGCAAGATATTTAATTTGCCGGGATGTCATTGATTGGCCCTTGCTCCTGGCACGGAGTGGAGTCCAACTTTTACGTGATCGCTCTTTGTTTGAGCAAAGGATTCATACAATTTTTCTGTGCACAGGATAGACAAGACATAAGAACAGGAAGGACGTTCTGTCATCTGTTTACTGTATCGGGGATTTGACATTTTAACACCATCCTGAATGACCGGAATCCTGCACAGTTTTGTTGATGGTTCATCTTTTCCAACTTCACTTGTAGAGAAAGAGAAGGGGTCATATAACTGCTTTCCAATGATATTTTTGCTACAGTTTTCAGCAATCAAACCCTAATAGGATTCAGCGCAGCAATTCAATCTTCCAAGCTGCTGTTCCCTAGTCCTTGTTGAGAATCATGGGAGTTGAAGTCCACACCTCCAGACAGTGTCAGCACTGGGCAGCCCGCTCTAGGCCATTCTTCAACAACTCTTAGTTGAGCCTCTGAAAGATCAGTACGCATGTCTAGTATTAGTGATTCTGTTCTTCTGTCTGATCGATGGATCAATTGATCACGTGCCTGGCTGAGGAATTCTGGGAGTTGAAGTCCACAAGTCATAAAAGGGCCAAGTTTGAAGACCCCTGCCCTATACCATTCAAGATAAATGGTTATCCAGTCTCTTTTTGAAAGCTTCCAATGATGGCGCACCCACAACGTCTGAGGGCAAGCTATTCCATTGATTGATTGCTCTCAACCATTGACCTATGGCCAGAACTGAAGCCCAGATTCCTGAAGCTAAGTGAGACAGTTGTTCAGTGAATTTTGCCCCGTTTTATGACTTTCTTGCTTGTTAAGTTTCTAGTTGTTAAGTGAGTCACTGCCGTTCTTAAGTTGGTAACACGGTTGTAAAGTGAACCTGGCTTTCCCATTGACTTTGCTTATCAGAAGGTTACAAATGGGGATGACTTGACCCCAGGACACTGCAATAAATGCATACCAGTTGCCAGGTGTCCACATTTTGATCATGTGACCATGGGGGAGGCTGCAATGGCCGTCATTGTAACAAACGATCATAAGTTCAGTGTTGCTGTAACTTTGAATGGTCACTAAACAAATGTTTTGTAAGTCGAGGATCACCTGTATGCCTTCAAGTCAATGTCGACTTCTGGTGACTGTCTGGATTAGTCCCTGTAGTTTTCTTGACAAAATTTTTCAGAAATGGTTTGCCATTGCCTCCTTCCTTGGGCTGTGAGAAAATGACTGGCCCAAGGTCACCCAGCTGGCCGTTCCTAAAGCAGGACGAGAGCTCATGGTCTCCTACTTTCCAGCCTTGTGTATTGACCAGCACACTACACTGGTTTTCTAACGTGCGGTTCCAAGTCATGTAAAAAGGAGGTGGGATTTTAATCACACACTCATGACCACCATCTTGACTTTTCTGACCTCCCCAGGGAAGCCTTTGCATGTATAGGTGCCTCTGTTTGTACGAAAGAGAGAAAGAAAAACGCTACGGCAAGTCTTGACCATCCAGAGGTAAAAACACTGAGATTTCCCTCCTCGCAGAAGAGGTAAAAAAGAAGAGAGGACTTATGGAAGATTATGGAGCATAACTTGCCTGGTTTTATCTATTTCATTTCCACTTGGAAGGGTAAACAGCCCCAGCTGAGGACATAGGAATCTCAGATAGCAGCCTCTCTGTCTCTCTCTCCTCTCTTCTCTCTCTTGAATTATGGAGTACTCGATGCTCTCTGGGCTTGTTGGTTTGCAGACATTTCATTACACAACCAGGTAATATCATCAGTGCCCATCACTTCATCATCAGGGCACTGATCTTACCTGGTTGAGTAATGAAACATCTGCAAACAACAAGCTCAGAAGCACCAAGGACTCTGTCTGTCTGTCTGTCTGACTGTCTGCCTAGCTCTCGCTCTCTCTCTCTCTCTCTCTCTCTCTCTCTCTCTCTCTCTCTCTCTTTTCTATCTCCCCCCTTTTATCTATCTATCTATCTATCTATCTATCTATCTATCTATCTATCTATCTATCTATCTATCTATCTATCTATCTATCTATCCCTCCCTCCCTCCCTCCCTCCCTCCATGATCTATCTATCTATCCCTCCATTATCTATCTATCTATCTATCTATCTATCTATCTATCTATCTATCTATCTATCTATCTATCTATCTATCTATCTATCCATTCATCCATATTTCCTTCTTTTCAAGGCATTGCTTACTTTTATAATGTTTCTTCTCTTCTATTCGTTTTTTTTTTTTAAAAAAAAACTATCTGCCTTTGTGCCTTCAGGGGCAGTGAAAGAAGACTGCCGATTCTAGATTGCTTTCAGAGTTTAGTTTGCTGATGATGGATTACCATGTCAATTTAAACGGCATAGGATTAATTTGTTTCAATGATTTCTCTTTAGGCTGAATGCCAGGCCTTTTTTTTTTCCCCCTTCTTCTCTGTGCTTTCTATCTCTCTCCTAGCTCTTCAGAATAAGAATAAGAATGAAAGGGGAAAAAAAAAAACCCTCTCCTCATCACCAAACTGCTTTTGATATCTCCTTTTTGAAAAGACCATAATAAGAAAAGACAAGTTCGGTGTAAAGTTGCAATGCAGGCTCAAATCGGAGTGTTTTTTTTAAAATCTCATTTGCAAAGGCCGAAGTCTGCTGTCAGTCACATTAAAATGAAATTGGATCTAACATTTATTCAATAAATACTTCTCTTGTAGGTAATCCAGCACCAAGAGCTTTTGACACATAAGGACTTAATTTGTCTTGGATAAGAAGTTATTAATATGGCACATTTAAACTTGCCACCTACAATAAGGTCATTGAGATCTTTACATGATTTGGAGAATGGATTTGAGGGTGCTTGAAGGAAATCTGAAGCAAAGTCTGAGATGGCCATTCAGGGAGAGGAAGCAGGGTGGGAAAACAGCCATTCATCCGATGGAAACGTGTTTTTCCACCCCCTGGGCTAAAAACTTGGACTTTAAAGCCTTATCTTAGCTGAAATTCTTTAGACAAACCCTGGCTTGACACCTCAGTTTTCTTTCCCACAAAGTGGGAAGAATTATTATAATTCGAATCATAAACACTATAACATTTAAACATTACACATTTAAATATTATATAACGATGTTGAGTGCAGAGAAGAGCAACTAAGGTGGATTAAGGGCCTGGAGACTAAAACATAGGAAGAACAGTTGCAGGATTTGGGTCTGGCTAGTTTTGAGAAAAGAAGGACTAGGGTGGACATGACAGCAGTGTTCCAATATTTGAAGGGCTGCCACAAAAAAAGTGAGGGTCAAGCTATGCATCCAGAAATCATGGGCGCTCCATCACTGGAGATTTTTAAGAAGAGGCTACAGTCTGAGACTCCTATCCTATCCATCCTGTCCTATTCTATTCTATTCTATTCTATTCTATTCTATTCTATTCTATTCTATTCTATTCTATTCTATTCTATTCTATTCTTCTCCAAAGCACCAGAAGGCAAGACAAGAAGCAATGGATGGAAACTAATCAAGGAGAGAAGTAACCTAGAACTAAGGAACAGTGAGGACATTCAACCAGTGGGACAGCTGGCCTTCAGAGGTTTTGGGTGCGCCATCACTGGAGGCTCCTAAGAAGAGACTAGACAACCACTTGTCTGAAACGATATAAACTCTCCTGCTTTAGGAGTGGGTTGGACTAGAAGACCTCCACGGTCCCTTCCAGCTCTATTCTGTATATAAGAAATATGTAATTTTGTTTCGTTTTTAGGGGGGGGCCTGCCACCTTCCCTTCCCTTGTCCCGTATCCATGTTTAATGGTTATAAAATGTAGTGGGCAAATCCCCCAGCATACATTGTTCCCATTCAAGTCACTGCCATGTACTCACACATTCATATGGCAACGAAACCAGCCACTTAGAAATCAAGCTAAAGACCACCGTGTAGGGTTGGGTGCTTTTGTGTAGTCTGCAAAACTCTGTAGGCAGGAACGTGACGGAGGGGTGGTTTTAAAAGTTCAGGATTCATTTTGGGATTGCATTTGAAAAAAAAAGCCCATTCCTATAAGGGTGAACAAAAGTATACATGGGCAATTAGTTTTGTTCATTCATGAGCCACCCACACATCAGGAAGGAGACCTTTCGGGTCATACAAAGATGAGAACTCACTAGAATAAAACTAGTTTGGAAGTAGCAGAAAAGATGCTCAAACAGGAAAGAGAAATGCTCTCTAAAACCCTTAATATTCATGCTCATGTGCTGTTCCCCACAGCCCTGTAAGATTAGCTAGTGTCTCGGGGGCTACTGTACGTTGGACAGAGGGGTTGAAGAACCATAGACCCGCTTCGAAGATAAATTCCTGAATTCGTACTAGAGGTCAGACGTGAAAAATACCTTCTTACTTCACCCTTCCATCTCACGCACAGTTGGAAGGCGGCCCCACTGAGCTCAGTCAAGCTTAGTTCTTTGTAACTGCCTTCAGCAACAACACACTTCACCTGATTACTGAATTAACCTATTTTGGGTGTGTGTGTGATACATTGAACCGTAAACAAACCCAAAAGGCTGCATTTGATCAATGTCTAGGCTAATAAAGCTTGTAGATATATCTGTTAGGTTTGACATTGTCCGGTTAAGGGCGTTTTGTGAACAGGGCCATTAAAAGTATTGAAAGATGCAATATTACCGTAGGACAAAAGTAGCATTGAATTCATTTAATGAAGGAAGGAAGGAAGGAAGGAAGGAAGGAAGGAAGGAAGGAAGGAAGGAAGGAAGGAAGGAAGATATAAAAATATGGTGATGAAATTAAGAATGGTTGAAGTTACTTTTTCTTCAAAAGCATTTCTAAATGTACAGGATCTTTTTAGAGATTTTTTTGCAGTACAGAACAGTAATCTGGGATGGTTATTGAATAGCTGGTCTCCATTTATTAGGCAGGCCACTCAAAATTGATTCTCTTTTATCTTCTTCAACTTTTGAGTGCTTCCTTTGAAAATTCACTTGCATATAACCAATATTTATCCTTAAAATTGTTGATTTGTGTTTTTGTATGTGAAATGGATATGGATTATTCTTCCCCTTGGATGGACCAGAGATTGTTAATTACCTGACCTCTAATAGAATGGTGGGTCCAAAGGTAAAATATTAATTCGAGACTCCTCTTTTTTCCTTTTTTGCCTATGCATTTTTTTCCTTCTTTTTTCTCCATTGAAAGTCAATAGACCAATAAGCATTTTCCTTTTCAACTGATTTCTTGTTCTGCTTTGAGTACAAGGATGAGCTAATTTTACATATGTTATACTACTGAAAGCTATTGCTGATATGACCTTTGACTGGGTGAAATGAATACATCATAGGGCTACAATTTTTGAACCAAGGTACTTCCAAGTGGGCTAATGTACAGAATGTATCCAGAATTTGGGACCCATGACTGCTCCATAACTCTGGGGAAGTTGTGGCTGCTGCTGTGCTGCTGCCATAGTCATGTGTGCTTCATTTTCAGCATTTCATGACAGTTTCCCAGCCAATCTTGCAATCCCTTCCTCTGTCTCTCATACAGTAGCAGACACTTATCTGCCTCCTGGAAATGGAATGGAATGGAATGGAGGAAGGAAGGAAGGAAGGAAGGAAGGAAGGAAGGAAGGAAGGAAGGAAGGAAAATTACTGATGTTCCTGGCCAGCCAATAGGAAATTGGAAGTTGCTGCTTTTTTGCCCACCCATTGTCATTCCGATCCTCTGTTTAGATAAAGATGTACCTCTGAAATGTTGACTCAGTGGCTCATGGGTTGTGTAGTTATTTCTAAATGGCAAAACACATTTTGGAAGAGTCCCATTCCAATTTAGGGTATATTTTCCCATTGCTTCCTCCTTAAAACTTAGATTACAGTATATGGTTAGGCATCAATGTTCTTCCCTTCTGTGAGTGTATTGTTTCTTACACCAGCCCTTGCAACATGTTGAAATCTGCCATTTTAATATTGTAATTTCTCAGTAACTTTCTTCCATGCAAAACAAACACCTGCATTTGTATTTTATTATCCGATAGGCTGAGAACTGGCTTTGGATTTATCTTGTTGATGTTTTGAATTGGTGTTGTGGTTGGAGGGATCAACGTGGGATGTATTCCCTGATGCTTGAAGTCTCCTTTCACCTGAGACACCTATATAATTATACACCAGTCCAAAATATCCTGTTTCTAGGAAAGATGTTTGAAAAGGTGATGGCCTCACAGCTCCATATCCATCTGACTGATACTGGTTTTCTTGATCCGTTTCAATTAAGATTTGGGGTATTGTACAGAAAATGCCTTGAACAGTTAGAAATGGAGCTTAGAAATGAACGGATGGGGAAATGTGCTCCTACTGCTACTTCTCCTAGAGTTTTTGGCACCTTCCTGTTCCTTTGTCCTTAGTAACTTTCTAATCTGTCTAGCAGGATTGGACCTTGTACACTCTGTTTACAGACGTTCTGGACCTTCTTGCCAGAGAATTTTCCTGCAAGTCTGACGTTTGTTCATTCCTTCTCAATTTAATGTATTGAGACAAAAGGGATGCTACTGAAGCTCGGTCTTTTTATTGTAGGGATCCCTCAAGGAGGTTTTGATGGAAGTAGTCAGCGACCAACACACCTACCTTCTGGAAGCAGGACAAAGAAGGACAGCTGAGAAACTTCTCATGATGATGGTGGAACATTGGCCATCTCCATAAAGAAAAAGGTATGGCTTGCAATTGCTTCCATGAATCAGGGCTAAATGTCACATAGGATTAGGCAAGGGACATATGATTTCCACATATCCATTCCATTGACCCCACACACAATGAGTTGCCTGCTACTCATGACTACCTGGGTGGTCCTTAAAGGACATTGCCATGTGGCATATAAAATAGACCTTTGAACTTTCCCATCTCCTTCTTTCTTGTGCACCTGTGAATGTCATTACTAGAGCATGAAATGCCACATGCGTTCCAAACAGAAATACCTAAGAAATGCAAAAAATACAAAAACAACCTCATCACTTGTGCAATTAAGAACATGGTGAACACATTCCTATATCTGCGATTTATGGAATGGAGATACTGGAAAGAAAAAAATAATAATGGTGGGGAGAATGAAGACATCTCTGCATCTATTAATAATAGCTGATTGAGATATTATACTTCTTTCAATTTCTGGATGGAGGTAAGCAGCAAAAAATATGATTATGCATGCACAGCTATAAGAATTGAACATAAAATTATTATTACTATATTTATTAAATTTGTATGCTGCCCATCTCACTTTCAAGCGATTCTGGGTGACTTAAAAAGGTTGATGCTGCTTCACTTTCTCCCCATTATGTATTTTTTCCTTGTCTATGTTTGAATGACCATTAGAATAACAGAACAGAATAACAGAGTTAGAAGGGATCTTGGAGGTCATCTAGTCCAACCCCCTGCTCAGGCAGGAAACCCAGTTCCATTCCAAACAAGTGGCTGTCCAGTCTCTTCTTAAAAACCCTCCAGTGATGGAGCACCCACAACTTCTGGAGACAAAGCTGTTCCACTGATTAATTGTTCTCACTGTCAAGAAGTTTTTCCTTAGTTCTCTAAGATCTGCAACCAATTGAAATTAGCATTAAGCACTAGGGAGTCTGTGAATCTCCTGAAGTCCACATTGGATTTACAATATGGTTAGTCAACCGATTCCATGAATCGTGATGATTCAGTAAAAAGGATCTGTGCTAAGAGTTCATCAAATCAGTGAATGATTCAAAGATTCAAAGATGCCGAGTCTCATGCATTAAAACCGATTTGAGAATTTGATTCCAAAGGATAACATCATATTTCTGTTCTGCTAGACAAGTACTTCACCGACTCATGACTGTATTAAAATTCCAAGCCATCCTTTGGCACCATACACAACACACACACACACACACACCCATTTTGCACCCATCTCCTTTGCCTGCTGCAAGCGATCCAAGAGTTAATCCATCTTTAAATATTACATAGAACTAATTTGACAGAGCAATATTTGTTCATGCTTTGGTAGCTAATATGTGATAGGGGACAGAGAGGGTCCCAGGAGAAATATCATGGTCCTTGGGTCTCAAACGGCATTTGACTGATGTGTGTTAAAAAACGGATCAAGCTACAATTGAGCCCCAAATTTCTGTTGCTACATTTTATGACCATTTTTTTTGCCACAGTGGTTTCATGGTGGAGAGGATGAGCATTACATGGCAGGGTCTGCTGAGCAAGACAGTTATTTTCTAAAGAGAGATTTCAGATCAAGCACTGCTGGCTTTCTTAAACTCATACCGCTTAGTCCAGCCCAACTTTTCCTATCACTCTTTGGCGCCTTCTAAATGTGCTAAACTACATATACTATCAGCCCAAGCCAGTGTATTGACTGGATCAGAATGATGGGAGAGACAGTCCATCACATCTGAAGATTGCTAGTTTAGAGCAAGTTGACTAAACTGGGTGGGTTGCATCAGATCACTCCTAAAAAAAGCACAACATTTCTCAACGTGCTTCATTAGGGTAACACAAAGAAAAGCATTTATCGCTCCACGGCTACTTAATATGGGTAAGTTGGGTATGGCAAGGGATAGAATCCCAAGCATTCGGGGTGGCAGATTAGAGAAGGGCTGCCCTTTCAGAAAAAGTAATATTTTCCTTTCCAGGTTGGGTTAAAGAGAGTTATCCATGAGTGACAAAAGACTAAATGGACAGGGAGGATTAAAAAAAAAACCTCTGCCCCCACCTTAAGGAAGTTCCCTCTTCCATCTTGTCTCCTTGTGGAATCTGAAATGAAGGCATCTCCCAGTCTCTGGCAACACTCAGAGTGTTTAGATGAAGGGCTGAGATGGAGACACCTATTGAAATGTGTCTGAAGAAGATTAATAGGACTTGTCAGGGATGGGAAAGCTCTGGCTTTGCGGTAAATTTCTACCCAGAGAAGATGAATTACTGATGAATGCCGAGTTATCAACCCCATCACAATCATTCGACACTAAATCAAATTGAGCGGTTATCTGCAATCAGAATTCCTCCTCCACCTCCTCTTTTTTTTTTTTAAAAAAAGGTAATGTGCATGTTTTGGCTTTAGTCTTTTTAAATCTATACAAACATGGCATGCAACCATGCTTTCTCTGCCTTAAGCATGAGTAAAAGGGGACTGCTTTTAAACTGAGGACAGAATCATTCTTTCCCATGGCTTATTTTAAGCAGCAAAGGGATGGAAGCTAATCAAGGGGAAAACAAAACAAAACAAAACAATGTAGAAATAGGGAGAAATTTCCTGACAATGAGGACAATTAACCAGTGGAACTGGCTTGCCTTTAGAAGCTGTGAAACCTCCAACACTGGAGGTTTTTAAGAAGAGATTGGACAGCCATTTGTCTGAAATGGTATAGGGTGTCCTGCCTGAGCTGGGGGTTGGACTAGAAGACCTCCAAGGTCCCTTCCAACTCTGTTATCCTGTTATTCTGAAAGAGAGTCTCTGGGAGTTGACGCGCCATGGGCAAAACCATATTTGCCTCACTCCACAATGGTGAAAAATCTCTGCACATGTTCTGATGGCCTTTCCTTCCTTTTCAGAGAACTACGGTAGCTAAGAAAATGTTCTTTGGGAAAAGAATAAAAATTCCCCAACACCAACCAGCCCAAATGTGTTTCAGAAGACTATTTGTGGGAATGCAAGCTCATACATTGACTTGTCCATCAGCGCAGTAGATATCAAAAGGTATATAATTTCCAAGTCTGAAGGTTCTATTTAATTGACCTTGCCATTCATTCTTAATATGGCTAAACTCTGTTAACTTGTCTAAATGTCTTCTTAAAATACCTAAGCAAGTGACAATTAACCGGAAGAAAGAGTCACTTTCTCTGTCTTGTCTCTGTTGCCAATTAATTTAAATCTAGATCAGGAGTGGGCAAACTGTACTCATGAGATGCTTTTGACTTCTTTAGATACTTTGTTGAACTTTTGGAATTTCCTTTGCCTTGCTGAAAGGAATTACAAAATGAATCTGCAGAATAGACGAGATGATCAGATCTGACCTCATCTGAACACATTGATTCACAACCCTTTGTGGATGCCTATGTTTAAAAAGGCTATTGAAATCAGCAGATCTAACTCAGCAAGTCAACTCAATCGGTGAATGTCTATGATTCAAATGGGCAATTCCATCAAATGGCCTTAAAAATAAACCTTCAGATGAAAGCCATTGCGTAACGCTAGGGCTGGTTATTTGAAAAGAATAATAAGGTTATAAGCAAAAAAATTGACAAAGGAGAATGATCCACGATGGCATACATTTAAGAATTAGGAGTTAATTTTGCATGATATTAGCTTCAGAAACATTGTGGAATTTCTGATCCTCTATTTCAACTTTTAACATGCAGAAGAGAGAAAAAGAATGATCTAGCATGGCACTGTAGTCTAGATGTTGGACTAGAACTGGGGAAACCCATCCTCAGTCTTGAAAGTTCATTGAGTGACTTTGAGAAAGAGTCTCTATCTATCTATCTATCTATCTATCTATCTATCTATCTATCTATCTATCTATCTATCTATCTATCTCTATCTCTATCTCTATCTCTATCTCTCTATCTTTCATCTCTCACTTTTCTCCCTGATTGAAGGACTGGAGAAGTTGTGCCACTTTCATCCAGAAATAAAGAATCTTTGGCACACACAGCCATGTATAAATGCTGGCCAACCAACTTTGATCAAGCGAGTCAACCAGCATCAACATTTCCATTCAAGGCCTCAAAGCAGAATTCTTTGCTTGTAGTGCTTTGAATTTGCCTGTGGTGGATTCAAATTAGGCTTAATTGCAAGTGAGGCTGAGGCTGTATAATAGTGGAGATAGTTTATTTAATTTCTTTTTAATAATAAAATAATCCATGTCGTTGACTTTATGTACTTTTAAGCATTCACATTTTTTGCCCGTTGGTTTTGAAAGTGTCCCCAAATAGATAAAGTTTGGCAGGTTGCCAGGCAGAGGCAACTACAGTGGAAGGCAAGGAGGGGACAATGACAAAAGCTGCAATCCAACGTTGCATCACAAACGCTGCACCTTTGGGTATGTGGCGTGACATTACACCTATGCAAAAAGGTTTGAAATTTGTGTTGCAACAGCACATTTGTCATTTTATTAAAGTGTTTCTTTGTTATTTACCTGTGTTTTGCTTATTTTAGTACTTATGTTGCAATTGTCATTTGTTTCCCATCTCAACACGGCATGTTTTCAGCACTTACGGTTAAGGGGACCGCGAAGGCTGCAGAATGTGAGTTTAGAAACTACACACTGTCCTGTGGCTGCAGTTTTCCAGCTCTTGTGGTAGAACCTTGGACAGTCCATAGCTTAACTAGATAAATTGGATGGCCTACTTGAATAGAGGCCAATTTCTTATGCCCACAACATTATCCTTCAGATATCCTGGTTTGTTTTTTTTTTCAGATGTTTGGATTAGATACAGTCCTTTCCCATTGTTTGCTATGACTGTAAGTTGAAATCTACAGCATCTGGAAGACACCAAGTGGCCTATCCTTGACTACTTCTAAACTTTCTTTAAAATGCTAAATTGGTGAATGTATTCATATTGAATCAAGATGTTGGGATCCAATGTTCAAAACAAACAACTAAATGCTTCAGGGACCAGGTCGAGCGAATGCACTGGAAATTGGCTAGCATTTCTCTAGACATCTGGCTGGTTTAATGCACCTAATAGCTTGACATTTGGCCCCGAATCTCTTCAGCTAAATGTATCCATCTGTACCTGGTTTGTTTTTCTTTGTTTATGGATGATCCTTCCAAACTATACCACATACCTATAGTCAGAAGTCAATCCTTACCATTTTTGTGTGAGGGAATGAACATGCTGATAAGATTTTGTGTCCCCTTAAAAGGGGACCCCAAATAATTTTATTTTATAAAATTTATAGGCTGCCCATCTTGCCTCAAAGAATTGTCCCTTGATAGGACCAAGGAATATATCTGGAACAGGAATAACAATGCTTCGTTCAGAATGTTGTCCTCCAAGCTGCAGCCAAAGTCTAATTCAGAAGCACAACCTCAGAGAATTATGAATCGTGAGACACAATCCATAAACTCCATTTGGCTGGCATAATGCATCAGTCTGCATTTATCAGGGCCATGAGTAGATGTACATGCTCTAGTGCTCCTCAATAAGAAAAAGCTGGGATCTTCTTTGTCCTTTCCTGTCCCAAGGAATCTCCCCCCCATATATTTGTCAGACACTGATGGGCCTTGCCTGGATTTAATCAGAGTCTGAAGGTAGGGGAGGAAAGGTGTATTACTAAAGAATGAAAATAATTTCAGAAGCAATCAATGGATCAGATGATTGATTCAGTGTGCCAATCAGCTACAATGCAAAACAGATTTCTTCTAATGAGGACTATTGAGATACAAACCTAGGCAGCTGTGTAGAACCACCAGTTGAAAATGTCGGAACAATATGATTAACTCAGAATGGAAGTGGAATAATGGAATAGTATTTCTCTCTTTCACCCTCCCCAACCAGAATTCACAGCAGAATTCACTGGCATGAAATTATGTTTTATCATTTAGCGTGTGAGGGAAGTCATCAAAGAGTAGCTTATTCAATAAATCCTGGTTGAGTAAAAGTAGGCCTTAGTATGATATGCAAACCCAACCATTTTATATGTTTTGCAGTATATCAGGTTAGATTTATAGAACAAGAGCCAATATCTCTAAAATCTGCTATTTATAGGCCGGCATTCATTTATTTTCTGTGTACTTCCTCCCTCTCCAGATGCAACTTCAGTTCTCCAGGTATCATTGGACTCCTTATTCCAGCATCATAAATCACCTCAGCTCTGGATCGTAGTCTTTGCGGTCCAAAGAGCACCTGTGATTCACTGGTGTGAGAAAGATTCAAAGTATGTCACATGGTTTGCAAGGTTAGATATTCCTCTGGGTTGTCTCCAGGTATAAGGAGACACTTTTTTATTGTTCTTGTTGAGTTCATCAAGGATGGACATCGGGATGGAATTAGGAAATGTGAAAAACCAGGCTGTAGAATTTTATTAATAATAATAATAATAATAATAATAATAATAATAATAATAATAATAATAATAATAATAATAATAATAATAATAATAATAATAATAATAATAATAATAATAATAATAATAATAATAATAATAATAATAATAATAAAGTTGGAAGGGACTTTGGAAGTCATCTAGTCCAACTCCTTGCTCAGGCAGGAAACCCTATACCATTTCAGACAAATGGCTGTCCAGTCTCTTCTTAAAAACCTCCAGTGTTGGAGCATTCACAGCTTCTGGAGACACTTTTTTATTGTTCTTGTTGAGTTCATCAAGGTGAGACATCAGGATGGAATTAGGAAATGTGAAAAACCAGGCTGTAGGATTTTAGACAGTGATGTCACATAAAATTCCATCAGTAATAATTCTGTCATAATTGAAGAAACTTCTTGGATGAGAAGCAAGAACCTTTTCAAAGAAAAAAACCCAAGAAGTCCAGCTGCCTTTTGGAAAAAGCACCTTTGGGACAACCACGACTTGGGCGATTGAGAATCTCCATAGACAATTCCATCACAATTTGAGAATAAGATAAGCCCAATAACATTACTGAGAGTGATTAAAAAGAAATTCTCAAGCATTCCGAGAAGAGGATTGAAAAACAGAAGCTGTTTTTTCAAGAAAAGAACACTTAAGAAAATCACAAGGCAGATCTTGGTAAACATTGATTGAATTCTATGGGTCTATCACTTCTGCCTTAGCCCCGAATATATCAATGTATTGAAAACTATTTCCTTCAATATACAATGCAAGTTTCCATTCTGACCTTAAAGTAGGACATCCGGAGTCCTATTCAGGATCGCATTTCTAAGTATGAAAGTAAAATCTTGACTTTATGATTTTATTCCCCCAGTTTGGAGACCTGAGCTGTCCAGCTTCGGATTGCCTGAAGAATTATAATCATCTTCAGCCAAAGTACAGTAGGTTGTGTTCAAATCTCTATTAACAAGGGTAGTGAAGACGTGATGGCGGTCTTCATTCCAAAATCAAGGTCCTGAGATTTTAAAAGGGTTTATTTATTTATTAAATGTCTTTGTTTATGAAAACATATAGGTGTTTTTTTTTTGCCAGAGTGTAAGAACTGTTGCTATATGAATAGCTTAGCTCAGCCCACGGTTTCAAATGCATACAAACCTTTGAGACAGCTCTGACATAAGGAACCACAATCATACATATTGCCAACCCCCTGTTACTACAATGAGGGATCACAAAGTGTATGAAGACATAACCGGGGACCCATATTGCTTAAGATCTTCCAAATCAAAACTAATGTTTTATT
Organism: Protobothrops mucrosquamatus; assembly: GCF_001527695.2. Taxonomy (NCBI): domain Eukaryota; kingdom Metazoa; phylum Chordata; class Lepidosauria; order Squamata; family Viperidae; genus Protobothrops; species Protobothrops mucrosquamatus. The sequence goes on along the minus strand of NW_015390978.1, from coordinate 13,790 downwards.
CATTTATTCCATTTCTCTCATGCCTCTCTTCCAGAAGCAAAACATGATGCATGTTGTATTCCTTTCTCTTCTTTTAAGCTGAGAATGATAAATAAAACGTGTGAACAAAGTTGGGTTGAAAGATAGCGAGATGCCTCCAGACATTCAGCGGGCTTCCTTGGTGAGGGGATGGAATCCCCAACTCCCATGGGTAGGAGCGTGCATCTATCTTGAAGCAGTTTTATATATGAAAGGAAAGCTGCGTTCACATTATGCGCATTGCTTATAATATAACTCACTTTCTTGTCCATCATCCAGTTTCAGCAGATTAGCATAAGATGCTCCAAGAAAGGCTCAACAACGACTCTTTGCATTTCAGGTGAAAATGCACATGACCCTCTCATGTTTCCTTTTATCAGCCAGATCTTAGATGGTCTTATTTTATCAACGGAGTTGATAAAAGCTATCATACTATTCACACCGTGGATCCCTGCTAGGATAACTGGTGATGTCCAAAACTTACTGAAGGTTTTTCTGGGATTCACTTCGTCAAAGACCTGTTAGTTGCTTATTTTGCAGCCTTTTAATTGACTGAACATGCTGAAATAAAATTGCACATTTCTAAAATGTTTGTGTGAGATGTCTTTTATGGGATTTTGATGACCATTTTAAAAGAGCAATCCTATATGTGTATATCTACTAAAAAAAATCTAATTGCTTTCAGTAAGTGCCTAGTGGATAGAAAGGAAAAGAACTATACACTGTATGTATGGTGTACATAAATATAAATGGTGATAATTTATAAAGATTATTAAGTGCAAGTAGAAAATACGTATTATTTCAAAAGCAAGGAAGATAAAGCAGTAATGGTTAAATTGGTTGTTCTATTCAAGGAGGAGAATATATGTTTTTAATTTGGATATCACTTCTGGATTTTGTGCTTGGGATGAAAAAAAAATGAAACCTTGACTTGGGTTTTGCCGGTTAGATAGATTTGTTGTTATAGAAACGGCTAGTTATATACTAATGTGTAAAAGTAAAAAAGTTGAGGTTGTAATGTTATCTTGTACGGTGCTAAAAAGAATCAGAAATAAACACCTTTTTCTTTCTTCCCTTGTACCTTATATTTCCTTTCTCCCTTTCTTTTGTCTTCCCTTAATTTCCTATTTTTATTTTTCTTTGTATTTTACACATTGATTAAACAATAAAAGTTTTATATGTATATAAAAGTAAAGAAACACACTGAGAAAAAAAAAACTTTCAAAGGAAGTTGGATTACAGGGAATTCTCGGCTTGTGACCACATGTCCATTCCTAAGGAAGGCAGGTGTTAAATGAGTTATGCTGGTTTTATGATTATTATTTTTTGAGGTGGTTGTTATTGAATCCCTGCTGTTAAATGAATTTTACAATTGTTAAGGGATTCTGGCTTTTCCATTGACTTTGTTGGAAGCTAGGTACTAAATCTGCTGATGATCTTAACTGGGGCTTATTTTTTGGGGGGGTGAGGCTTATATTATGTCCTGAAAAAATCATGCTAGGGCTTATTTTCCAGTTGGGTCTTAGTTTTAGGGAAACATGGTACATGCTGGTTGCCCAGTGCCCAAATTTTTTTTTTCCAATTTTTTTTTAATTATTTTCCATCATAACAAAACAATCAAAAGCATAATAAACACAATAACAAGTAAATACCCCCCCTCCCCCCCCAGACTTCCCAAACCTAATCCCAGGATAATATTCATATATGAGTAAACAAATACTAATATCCCTAACTCCACAAAATATCTTAATCTACAAAAAGGATAGAAAGAATAAACAAAATAAAAGAAAATCTAAAAACCTAAGTTATATTCTACCACTCTATGCTTCCTTTGAATATAAACAATCCATCTTCTCCATATTGATAAAAATTGTTCATTTGAATGATTCTTCAAATAAGCCGAGATGTTTGCCATTTCAGCAAGATACGAAACTTTCAATCTCCAGTCTTCCATTGTTGGCAGAATTGGGCTCTTCCAATTTTGGGCTATCAACAAACGAGCAGCAGTTAAACAATAAAGCATCAAATTAGTTTCTTTTGCATTTACATCTTGCACAATACCTAAAAGAAACAACTGTGGAAGAAAAATAATCCTTTTTTAAAAAATTTGCTGTAGGTTCCAGTGCCCAAATTTTGATCACAGGATCCTGAGAACGCTGCAACAGTTGTAAGTATGAGGACCAGTTTTAAGACACCTTTTTCAGTGCCCTTGTAACCTCAAATGGTTACTGAATGAAAGGCTGTAATTTGGGGATGACCTGTATATTCAAATAATACATTGCTGTTACAGTATGAATTACTTTGTTTCTCCAATCCTCCTCCTGTCTTCTGAACGTTGATTGAAGAAATGCACAATCTATTTACAAATCTCAGTTTGCTAGTCTTTTATCTCAGCTAGTTTTGTCTAGGGGTCAGCCAATCCTGTCTCCCTGCCCCCCCCTTCACCAGATACTTATTTGCAGTTTACATTTTTAAGACACCATCTTTAAATCAACACATGTGCACCCTTAAATTATATGTAATAGGCCTTAGTCAGAGGCTCTGAGTTAAAGCAGTATGTAATAAAAACATGCATACACACAAACACACACTTAAGCAAAACATCCAGGAAAAAAAACACCAGATTGTGCATTTTCTGATCTGTTTCACCCATTCACAGCTGAGTTGCCAACGAGAATCTAAGGTTTGTTCAAAGCTCAACAAATCATGGGTGCTCGCCAGAACAAGTTTTCCTTTGTTATGAAGGATATAAGCATTATTTGCTATAGCTTTTTTTTTTAATATATACATTTTAAATTAGGGTTGTGAAAGCAAAGCTTCATCTTTAATTCATCACTCTCAGCTGAAAGAAATCAGCCATGTCTCGCACGCAGCCCCTCGTATGGTGCTGACTTCATCAAGTATGGTCTGAAATTAATTAGCCTCATTCATTCCAACTGGAGGTTAAAAAAAAAGAGAAAGAGAGAAAGAGAGAAAGAAGAAGAAGATCACGAAGAAAGGAGCCGTGTTTTTAAAAGATGATCATTGAAAACTTCAAACGATATTTCTCCAAATATTCTGGGTTCCTTCTCTATTTTAAAACTCTCTAGGTTGAATTTTCCAGACCTTTGGACCTGTTCTGTCAAAATTAGCAACAAATCAAACCTTGGGAAGAAGGATATATCTTTATACCCTTTTTCAGAGGCAGTGGACGTATTTGTCAACGTATAAAAATGAGACAAAGAACAACAAAGCCAGGGTGGGTTAAAGACTGGAAAGATTTCTGGGAAGTTAAACATGTGGCAACTGAAACATCTGGAGCTGCAGTGAGAGAGGAATATAAAGAAAGTTGCAAGGAACGCTAACTCAGAGCCCTCTTTATTGCTTTAACGGTCTGGTCTAAAATAACAGAATAATAGAGCTGGAAGGGGCCTTGGAGGTCTTCTAGTCCAGCCCCTTGCTCAAGCAGGAGACCTTGTACCATTTCATACAAGTGGCTGTCCAATCTCTTCTTAAAGGCTGCAGTGATGGGGCACCCACAACTCCTGAAGGCGAGCCTTAAAAAGGGATACTGGAATGGACTGCACTATTTTTGAAAGGTGATGTTTTGGAATGGGTTAAACCATATTATTATTATTATTATTATTATTATTATTATTATTATTATTATTATTATTATTATTATTATTATTATTATTATTATTATTATTATTATTATTATTATTAATCATCATCATCATCGCACAGTCAGCCAGATGTTTAGACTGGATTTGGCATTTTTGTCTATCGAGTCCTTACCAAGGACCTGGAATAGGCAGATGTGGATGTTTGATGGTATTACAGATATCGTCGCAGGATGGAAGCAGTTCCTAGTAAGGCCGCCTTTTGCAATTGACTACTACTACTACTACTACTACTACTACTACTACTACTACTACTACTACTTCTTATTATTATATTATTATTATTATTATTATTATTATTATTATTATTATTATTATTATTATTATTATTATTATTATTATTATTATTATTATTACCATCCCCAAGGTCCGTTCAGATCTATGTTCTAAGTAATGAAATATCTCTCAAACGATGACCCAACTCTGATATTCTGTTAATACTATCCAGGAATCGGAAAAGTAATGTTGACTTGTAAATGCAAGAAAGACAGCTTCTGTATCAATTGAGAGCTGTGAAATAATAATAAAAATATGATGATATTACTAACAGGCCTTAATTTTCTTTTAAATTTATAAAATGGTCTGATTCCTCCACCTTGCTCCATTTTTTGTTTCTTTTTTTTGCCTATTTTATTGATGATTATGATGAGAACAACAAACACCTACAATAATGCTTTTGAAAGAAATCAGTGAGAAAGGGAAACTTGTCTCTGCTATTTTTTTGTTTAATTACCCAGGTATCCTAATTGAATCCCAATTATTAAGTTGCCACTGACTACTTAAACAGCAACTCAAGACTGACAAAAGAAATGTTGCCAGAAGGGTGACAAAGGATAGCTGGAAGAAAACCATTCCAATGACTTAGTATTTGGAGGGCAAGAACCAGCTTGTACAAATATTAGTTAGGAAACACGGCTCTTTTATTCAGTTAGAGGCCTTTTTTTAAAAAAAAAAAAGTTTTTCCGGTTCTGGAAAAGTTTGTTTGCCAGTCAAGTCAAACACCTAATTAATGCTATGAATTGGGATGAGGTGTTTCGTTTTGTTTTGGTTCCTTTTTAAAAACCCGTTAAACCTGCAACCATCCTGACGTTTCAACTGTATTCCGTTCCATGGAATGGGAACTTCTGTTGAAACCTTCTCCAGGGTTCTTTTATAGGGGGAAAAAAGTGCTTCTGGTTGTGAATGTTTTCCTTAAAAATGAAAACGAGGGCTGCCTTAATAGTATGACAGAGTGGACATGCTATTAAATGGGGTGACATGATAGCAGCATCCCAATGTCTCAGAGGCTGCCAAAAAGAAGAGGGAGTCAAGCTATTCTCCAAGGCGCCTGAAGGCAGGACAAGAAGCAACGGATGGAAACTAACCAAAGAGAGAAGCAACCTAGAACTAAGGAGAAACTTCCTGATGGTTAGAACAATTAATCAGTGGAACGGTTTGCCTTGGTGCAATCTATGTGTTTCGGTTGAAGATTCCTGCAATTATCAAGTAGCAAGGCAAGTGGCCATGGAAATCTGCCCTAGAACATAGAGTAAAAGGGTTGGAAAGAGACCTTGGAAGTCTTCTAGTAAAACTGCCTGCCCATAGCAGGAAATCCTATATCATTCTGGACTTTCATTGAACTTGATGGGATGGATACATGTGATCATAGAAAGAATATCCAAACAGCAGAACAGAATAATAGCATTGGAAGGGACCCCAAAGGTCGTCCAGTCCAATCCCACATCCAAGCAGGAGACCCTATACCATTTCAGACAAGTGGATGTCCAGTCTCTTCTTGAACACCTCCAGTGATGGAGCACCCACAACTTCTGGAGGCAAGGTGTTCCACTGATAAATTATTCTAACAATCAGGAAGCTTCTCCTTAATTCCAGGTTGCTTCTCTCCTTGATTAGTTTCCATCCACTGTTTCTTGTCCTGTCTTCAGAGTGCTTTGGAGAATAGGCTGACCTCCTCTTCTTTGTGAATGAAAACACCCTACATAAAAGAACCTTTTAATATGGATTCAAGGTAATTGCATTCCAGTGAGAACACACAGAGACACACAAATACACATGATTGAGGGGGAAAAAAAACCCCACAATCAGATCTTGGGTGTGCTGACTGTCCCTCTGTTTAATGAGCTGTGCCACTATACTGTATATTATAATAAAATAAACACCTGCCAGCCATATCTAGAAGCAATCTATGGCCTTTCCCCCCTCTCCCTCTCTCTTATATATATATATATATATATAAAAAGGAAGCCAATTCCATAATTGCAGATGCTTATCTGTAACATCTGTCTCTGAAGGAAAATGTTAGAAATGGCTGCTGGGATGAAAATGTTGTCACTCTAGGACACTTAAGGGCCTCAACATTTTCTTGATAATTAAGAAAACAAACAAACAGGAACAACATGCCTCTCTGTTCCCTTCAGTCTTCAAGCAAGCCTCTTGAGGAGACATATCTGCTCAACACACAAACCTTTGGAGGGCCCCTAAGCTATGGAATTATAATTCCCAAGGGTTCTCCGACAGCTTTCAAGGGGAGAACCTGGTGCCAACGCCAGGATTTATTCATTGGTTTATCTTTTTGTGGGGGATTGGCGGTCCTGCCTGATGGGCTTTGTTGTATGCAGGTATATATGTATTTATTAAATTTAGAGGAGAATATTTGTAGCTCAGGGTTGGAATGAGGGGGTCCTTGGCGCTCCCCGAGCTTGCTTGTTTTCTATTTAATTTATTTAAATTTATATAATTGGGGATCTCGTCAGAAAGGACTTTGGGGAGGGTTCAACAATTATGTATTATTTAATAATTAATTCATTATGAAGATGGGTTGATGACATCAGCAAGTATGGCGGGCCCAATTGGCAAAAGAAAACTCAGGACCTTATGGATTGGGAAATATGTTGTAGAGGCCCTTATCCCTGCAGTGGATAGACAATGGCTAGAACGATGATGATGATGATGGTGGTGACAACAATTATTGCAGCAGGTGACAGTGGCCAAACATAGAAAGAAGGGAAAGGAGAATGGGAAAGGAAAATATCTTATCTTCTTTCATAAACTTAGAACTGAGAAGAAATTTCCTGACAGTAGTGAGAACAATTAACCAATGGAACGACTTGCCTCCAGAAGTGGTTGGTGCTCCATCACTGGAGGTTTTCAAGAAGAAATTGGACAACCATCTGTCTGACATGGTATAGGGTCTCCTGCTGGAGCAGGGGGTTGGATTAGAAGACCCCCAAGGTCCCTTCCAACCCTGTTATTCTATGTTCTATATCTATTCCAAGAATCTAGTCCACACAAGGCAAAAGGAGGAGGCGACAGCAGAGGATGAGATGGTTGGTTAGTGTCATCAACACAGCGGGCATGAGTTTGGGCAGATCCAACAGACAATGGAGGATAGGAGGTCTGGCATGCTATGGGCCATGGGGTCGCAAAGAGTTGATCATGATTTAGCGACTGAACAACAACAACAACAAACTAGGATGTTATTTATTTATTTATTTATTCTTAGATTTCTCTCCTGCTTTTCCTCTGGGATTTCAAGGTGTCTTGTGTTCAGATCCCTCTCTTTTTCATCCCTGTCCCAGGAGCGGGCGCAGTGGTTAGAATGCAGCATTGCAGGCAAGCTCTGCCCACAGCCAGGAGTTTGATCCTGATCCGGCTCAAGATTGATTCAGCCTTCCATCCTTCCGAGGTCGGCAAAATGAGGACCCAGATTGTTGGGGGCAAGAGGTTGACTCTGTAAACCGCTTAGAGAGGGCTGTGAAGCCCTGTGAAGCGGTCTATAAATCTAAGTGCTAAGTGCTGTAGCAATCCTTCTGTGTGAGGTGCTTAAGCCATGTATCTATCCAAAGAAGGACAAAACTGGGGTCAAGCTATTTCACTATACCTTCAAAATCATGGGTGTGTGTGTTTGTGTGTGAGCTTTGAGCAAATATTCTCATAAGGACATATTTCCCTTGGAGGCTCATGGTTTGATTACACCATAAAATCCCGCTGAAGATTAGCAATGGTAATGCTAGTCTGACTTACTTTTATTTTTAAATGTTTTATTGCATAAAGCTAGTGGCCAAACAAAGAAAAAAAAATAATATGTGTGTTTGTTTGGGGGGGGCCAACACTGGGAAATGGAAATCCATTTGAAAGAGAAAGAGGAAAAAAAGAGAGTGAAATCTACATTTTAATGAACATATTTTCAAGCCATTTCAAATAAGAGTCCACGAGAAATAATTACAAAAGTTTGGGGAAAAAAGAGCATTAGCTTTGATAGCTTTCTCCTCTGTAAAGCAATTAAAACGGACCATTTTTCAAATACTAAGCAGAAAATTACTAATGGACAGACTTAAAAAAAAAAGCTTTCATTTCAATCTCATGTCCTTTATTCTTCTAAAAAAAAGGGAAAGAAGAAAAAGGTGGTTTTTAGACAGATTACTGCATAAAGGAATCACTTGCTGGATGTCATAAAAACTATGTCTGGGTAGAATGACAAAGATGAACAGCAAGATTTAAATCACGTAGCAGTCCAGTTAATAGCAATGTCTAATTAAGGAGTGCATTATCGGTCTGTAATGTTGATTTGATAGAGAGAACTTCAAGTTTAGAATATTTCATTGTTTCATTGTTCTCCCAAGAACAATTCATATGTGTGTTAGTGGATAGGTATCAAAGAGAGTCCAAGTTGCTAACCAGGTCTTGAGAATAATCTGTTTGGATAACTTTTGCATCTGATCCCAGCGGACTAAGGGACATAAAAATTAATGTGATTAAAACCAATTGAAATATCCTTGTCTACTTACAATCTCAGAAATTTGCAATCATTTCTATACATGTGTAAATGTGTATACACTGGCTGGATTTACACGTTTCGCTAAATCATAAGTGGCTGAAGAAAAACCACAGTTGCCTGCTTCACAAGCAATAAATCATTAATCATGACTTACAAATCACAATCGTTTTATTCAAGCATAATGCCAAACTTATTTAAACCATGTTTTATGTTAACACCATGGTCGAATTCAAACACTGGTCTGCTTAAAGTAGAATTAGGCTAAACAGTTGTACATTAAAAAAAAAATCATTGTAAAGACCTATGAAGGACATAATGGTTGATTAAGGCAGTGTATGATCTCAAATCAGCCTGGAAGGTTCAGGATCTTGCCCAGATCCCAAGGAGATTTCCTATGAAAAAGTGTGGAATTCTAGGGACTTGAAATCATTTGAAAAGTATCACATTTCACAATATCTTAGTTGGCTTTCCAAAAAAAAAACATCTCTGGCCACATCCAGCTTATTTCCTGGATCCATGACATCTTATTTCTCCATTGTCTCCATTGTCCATTTCCTCAAAGGAAGAGAAAAAGCATGTCACTCTTTTGACTAACAGGAGAAGATCTTTCGTTCTCCACCTCTTGGGCCTCTTGGTGAGCCTAGACCTGGTTTAAAGGAGGCAGCATATCCATTTCAATCCACTGTTTTCACAACAAGAACTTGACCGTTGAAGGAACACGGGAGATCAAGTTTTCCTCCTGGTTTTTGCAGGAAGATTGGGCAGGCAGATTCACAAATACAACCAACTCCACGGAGGAATTGGCTGCAAATTCAACATTGTGGTTTCTCTGGCTTCCCTACTGAATCCTGAAAAATTATTTGCCAAATTGAGAGAGCTTGAAATCTCCGAATAACACCAATGACCTTAACAGGGAACATGTCATGAAGTCATTTTAGCATTGGCTAGAAGAGCATATTAAAATACAAGGCATTTGCTGTAGTAAAAAACAGGGTACCTCATTCCAGCTGTCTATATATATTCCTTTCCAGCACTAAATCTGTCCAGGGACCTTTCAGAAATACAGCATTATGCCTCATGCCTTCGCTTAGTGAATAGAAATGGGAAAAGGATGGAGATAAAAATCAGAGGGACATACAATAGCAAATGTTCTATGATTTAATCACCATTACAGCTTAAAACAGCACAGTCGACATTCACCCTCGCTAAGAGTCCCTATTTAGAGGTAGATATCGGTGACCCCTCTCACTACCGTACCATTACGCCCCAGAAAATTTCTACGACTGGGGGATTCTTGACGTTCCTTGTACCTACTTCCCGTGTGTCCTTCAACGGTCTAAGTTCTTTCTAAGAAATTACCGGTTACGATCCGATCCAGGGTAGAGACACACGTTCATTTGTTATGGGGTCTCAAGAAACTGCCAAAGAAGCCAACAGCAGACAGCCCAACCAAAAAATGTCTAAGACTATTCCCATCAACACTGACAGGCAAGTCACTAGACTATAAACAGACAGCAAACTACACTCATTACTAGCACTGATGATGTTACCTAATGCAAACCAGCGTTTGCATTTCCTGCATTGGATGAGGAGACCACATCTTTCTCCTTCTGTCCTGGCCACTTTTTACAGAGGCACGATTGAGAGTGTTTTAACAAACTGCATCACAGTTTGGTTTGGTGGCAGAGGTGCCTCAGTCCATACAGAGAGTGGTAAGGACAGCTGAGAAGATTATAGGAAGCTTGCTTCCCCTTATTCAGGATACTGCTTATAAGCGCTTGCATGTGCTTAGAGCTTGAAGCATCGTTAGAGACCCCACACGCCCACTTCAGGGTCTGATCCTGTTGCTCCCCTCTGGGAGGAGGTTTCGAAGTATTTATAGCAGGACTACTAGATTCTGTAACAGCTTTGTTCCTTATGCCATCCGTCTTGTAAATTCGCAGGATTCTTTTTTTCTTCTTCTATCATGCATATGCATACATTCGAACTAGACCGTGATGTTTCTCTGTGTCATATACGTGTGTCTGGGGATGGGTATATGCATAATGGTATTTTTTGAGAGCTGAATGCAACAACATTTCATTTGAATGTATGCTGATTAGTGTACATTTAAAATGACAATAAAGTTTCTATTCTATTCTAGTTTGGGTAATGAAACATCTCCAAGAAAACAAGCAAGCTCAGAGAGCACCAAGGACCCCGTTAGGTCAACCCTGAGTATCAAACATTCTCCTTTATTAGTTAATGACCTACTTTGACCACTGCCGTTTCTCTCTGGCGATGACTATTCTTTCTCAGCAGTCTGAGTGGATCTAATCACTCTTCTAACTTTGACGTAGGATGATTTCCAAAACTTTCACTCAGAAACATGGATTGTCTGCATTCCCCAATCGCGGTACGGATAATCTTTGATTTAGGATCACAATTGAGCCCCAAACTCTCATTGTTAAGCAATACAGTTGTTAAGTGAGTTTTGTCCCATGTTATGACCTTTCTGTCCACTGCTATTAAATGAATGACTGCAGTGGTTAACTTAGTAACACGGTTGTAAAGTGAACCTGGATCCCCCATTGACTCGGCTTGTCAGATGGTCACAAAAAGTTCTGCATCCATCATAAATAGATGTCAGTTGCCCGAGTGTCTGAATTTTGATCAGGTGATCCTACGGATGCTGCAAAGCTCGTAAGTGTGAAAAACAGTCACTAAATGAGCGGTTGTAAGTCAAGAACTACCTGTAATCTGACTTAGAAAAATGGAGCCTTGGAAAAACTTGGCTAAAAGAACATTTGAGACCTGTACAAGACTGAGAAATGTCCAACATGCAATTTATATGACAGCGCCGTTCTCCATCATCAAGTGGCATTCCCATCCTAGCGACTTCAAACACGCGTCTCCTGGCAAACACGATATAAAAAGCTCCTATTTCTAATCCTTTTCAGATTTTTCGGGTGGGCGTGTGTGTGGGTGGGGGGTGTATATGTGTAAATGAAACCCAGCAGCTTGCAGTAGAAAAGAATTGGAACGTAAACCCAAGACGGGTCGGTTGAAGAGCTGAGAAAGCATGGCAGAAGTCAAACAATTTTTCTATAAGATGAAAGAAAGTAGAGAAAGATGAAATGTATTTGCTCCCACAGGGGGTGGGGAGGAAAGAAACATATAAATTCAATATTCAGGATTCTCGTGTTTCGCATTAACAAATTCCATTGCAGTAGGAAGGTTTTAAAAAAAGACATTTTGTCTTTTTTTTTTTGGGGGGTGGGTGGGTGGGAGGGAAGAACCGTGGATATNTCAGGGATAAATCTCCATCTATAGCCACTGGGGAGAGTGATGGCATGGTAATGCGGGGTCTTTTAAAGATGCTGACCCCCTAAGAACTGCAAGGAACATGGATGAAGGGCACACAGGAAGTTGCCAGATTCAAGAAAGATTCTTTAATGGCCAATGCTAGGCTAGGTCCCATCTCTGTGTGCAAGTAAACAATACCCCAATCAAGAAACTGCCAAAGAAGCCAACAGCAAACAGCCCAACCAAAGAATGTCTAAGACCATTCCCACCAACACTGACAGGCAAGTCACTAGACTATAAACCGACAGCAAACTATACTCTTTACTAGCACTGGTGATGTTACCTAGTGCAAACCAGCATTTGCATTTCCTGCATTGGATGAGGAGACAACATCTTTCTCCTTCTGTCCTGGCCACTTTTTACAGAGGCATGATTGAGAGTGTTTTACTCAAACTGCATCACAGTTTGGTTTGGTGGTAGCAGTGCCTCAGTCCATACAGAGAGTGGTAAGGACAGCTGAGAAGATTATAGGAAGCTTGCTTCTCCTTATTCAGGATACTGCTTAAAAGCGCTTGCATGTGCTTAGAGCTTGAAGCATCGTTAGAGACCCCACACGCCCACTTCAGGGTCTGATCCTGTTGCTCCCCTCTGGGAGGAGGTTTCGAAGTATTTATAGCAGGACTACTAGATTCTGTAACAGTTTTGTTCCTTATGCCATCCGTCTTGTAGATTCGCAGGATTCTTTTTTTCTTCTTCTATCATGCATATGCATACATTCGAACTAGACCGTGATGTTTCTCTGTGTCATATACGTGTGTCTGGGGATGGGTATATGCATAATGGTATTTTTTTGAGAGCTGAATGCAACAACATTTCATTTGAATGTATGCTGATTAGTGTACATTTAAAATGACAATAAAGTTTCTATTCTATTCTAGTTTGGGTAATGAAACATCTCCAAGAAAACAAGCAAGCTCAGAGAGCACCAAGGACCCCGTTAGGTCAACCCTGAGTATCAAACATTCTCCTTTATTAGTTAATGACCTACTTTGACCACTGCCGTTTCTCTCTGGCGATGACTATTCTTTCTCAGCAGTCTGAGTGGATCTAATCACTCTTCTAACTTTGACGTAGGATGATTTCCAAAGCTTTCACTTAGGAACATGGGTTGTCTGCATTCCCCAATTGTGGTATGGATAATCTTTGATTTAGGATCACAATTGAGCCCCAAACTCTCATTGTTAAGCAAGACAGTTGTTAAGTGAGTTTTGTCCCATTTTATGACCTTTCTGTCCACAGCTATTAAATGAATGACTGCAGTGGTTAACTTAGTAACACGGTTGTAAAGTGAACCTGGATCCCCCATTGACTCGGCTTGTCAGATGGTCACAAAAGGTTCTGCATCCGTCATAAATAGATGTCAGTTGCCCGAGTGTCTGAATTTTGATCAGGTGATCCTACGGATGCTGCAAAGCTCGTAAGTGTGAAAAACAGTCACTAAATGAGCGGTTGTAAGTCAAGAACTACCTGTAATCTGACTTAGAAAAATGGAGCCTTGGAAAAACTTGGCTAAAAGAACATTTGAGACCTGTACAAGACTGAGAAATGTCCAACATGCAATTTATATGACAGCGCCGTTCTCCATCATCAAGTGGCATTCCCATCCTAGCGACTTCAAACATGCGTCTCCTGGCAAACACGATATAAAAAGCTCCTATTTCTAATCCTTTTCAGATTTTTCGGGTGGGCATGTGTGTGGGTGGGGGGGTGTATATGTGTAAATGAAACCCAGCAGCTTGCAGTAGAAAAGAATTGGAACGTAAACCCAAGACGGGTCGGTTGAAGAGCTGAGAAAGCATGGCAGAAGTCAAACAATTTTTCTACAAGATGAAAGAAAGTAGAGAAAGATGAAATGTATTTGCTCCCACAGGGGGTGGGGAGGAAAGAAACATATAAATTCAATATTCAGGATTCTCGTGTTTCGCATTAACAAATTCCATTGCAGTAGGAAGGTTTTAAAAAAAGACATTTTGTCTTTTTTTTTTTGG
>NW_015390977.1:40636-42001 GCF_001527695.2 Protobothrops mucrosquamatus | reverse complement strand
CTGGCGACCCCCAGGGGGAGAGCCTTCTCTGTGGCAGCTCCTGCCCTCTGGAATGACCTACCCCCCCGACCTACGTACAGTTGCGGACCTGCGCCTTTTTCGCCGAGCCCTGAAGGCCCATCTATTCCGTGCGGCCGGCCTGGCGTAGTTTGATTATGTTTTAGTGGGGGTTTTGTATGGGGTACTTTTAGAGCAGGCCCATTATTTAATTTGATTTTAGAACTGCCTATATTTATCATGGTTTTTATTATCGCCTGTTCACCGCCCTGAGTCCCGTAAGGGAGATAGGGCGGTATATAAATTCAATAAATAAATAAATAAATAAATTATTATTATTATTATTATTATTATTATTATTATTATTATTATTATTATTATTATTATTATTATTATTATTATTATTATTATTCATTAGACATAAACCTCAGTCAACTGAGCATTCACATTGGCTGGCGCTGATGGTTGACACGGGTTGCTACCAGCATCCATTATTGTTGTTGTTGTTATTGTTGTTATTGTTATTGTTGTTGTTGTTGTTGTTATTATTATTATTATTATTATTATTATTATTATTAAAACTGCATTTCTCAAGGACAAATAAAGTCTTCAACTAGACAAGGGACTCTTTTTCCGGTTCTCGCCTGTAGCCCTAACCCAACCCTTTCAATGCTTCGGATGTAAATGTAGAAATAGGTGGCCTTTGCTAAAGCAAGTAATAAAACAGAAAGAATTCCACGGAGGTGTTAAAGGCCAGGGTTAATTAGAAACTCCTCTTGAACTCAACGGCACTTACTTCTGAGTAATAAAGAGAGAATTGGTGCTGTTAAATGCCTCCCCTAATAAATGGGCCTTTAAAACAACTTAAAAATACTTAGCGCTCAATAAAAGCCGTGTTAATGTAATAGCAGGCAAAGGGTTGTAAAAGACATGGCAATGGAGCCTGGCAGGTTGAAAATTTCCTTCCCCTTTAATCAGGACCACCGTTTCTCCCTTACGGATCTCACCTCGGTCATTGCTTATTAGAAATTTCAGGCGCCCGGGCTGTTTTTTTTTGCTCTCCCCAGCATTCATTTTCATAAGAAAAAATTCCAGCCCCCGCGTGGAAAGATTAAATAAAGACGGCGTATATCTTCTATGCAAATTTTTTGACACCTTGGCATTCATAATTTATTGAAAGTTGCTGGGAAGGTAAATAGATTTTTATTTACCGTGATGCCTCCACCCCACTCCAGATGGAAGGCATGGCATGTGTTCTCTCTTCCATCCCGAGGAGAAATTTAAATAAATTATGGGAACTCCTCCACCCATCCGGCCACCATCAGGGCAGATAGACACCTCCTCCTCCTCCTCCTCTTCCTCCTCCTC
>NW_015390977.1:33599-37281 GCF_001527695.2 Protobothrops mucrosquamatus | reverse complement strand
TATATTCCAACAAGTATTTATAAATATTCTTTATTTGTTTTTTCTCCGGGCCTAGCAATATTTTGTCTAACGGGTAAACTTTCAACTGGCCTCAATGACTCTCTAAAAGAATGCAAATGACCAGCGGTCTGCAAGGAGTATAAATCCTCCCATCCCCCCACCATCCAGTCAAAGCTGAAGAAGCTTCTTGGAGGAGAAGTGGAAGGTCTTCAAAGAAAAACAAGAAAGTCAAGTTGTCTCATGAAAAAGAATCTTTGGGACACGCTCTTGAAGAGTTGTTTTGAGTAGCCACAAAGACTGGAAGTATTTCTGGGTCCTTGAGAGCTCAGCTGATGTGTCCTTGCAACTTTAAGATGCATGCACGTCAATTTCAAGAATTCTCCAGACATCATTGCTGGCTGGAGAATTCTGGGAGTTGAAGTCCACGGGTCTTTAAAGTTGCCACAATTGGGAAACCTTGCTCTAGAACAGGGGTGTCAAACTGCTGGCCCGCGGGCCGGATGCGTCATCCAGAAGCCGCGCCCACCCCATTGCCAGCAATGGCAAAACCGTCCTGATACGTTGCGCGACGTCATGTGACATTGCACGTTTGACATGTCTGCTCTAGAACAATGGAACTTTCCCTTAATAAAAATTACTCTTTGGATTGCTATTCCTGAAGATATATATTTTTTGTCTATATTTCCTTGTGTTCTTTTACTTTGCAAGCCTCAATACAAAATCCTGAAAAACATGGATTATGCAAGACACATATCCCCGGGCATTTGTTTTGGAGGTGAAAATTGCATATACATTTATTACCAAACTTTATTTTCTTCAGCCTTCACTTTGTAATGAAACTCTGGCTTCCTATCAGTCCTTGGAAAGTATAAAATTTAGTACAAAGTGCTGTTTCCCTTCATTTTTCATAGCCTGTCTCCAGAAAGGTTTTCTGGAATGAAAGAGAGAAAGAGACAGAGAGAAAGATAATGAGAGAGAGGGGGGGAAGAGGAAGAGAAAGAGAAAGAGAAAGAAAAAGAAAGTGAGAAACAGAGATAAAGAGAAAGAGAAAAAGAGAAAAAGAAAGAAAGGGGAGAAAGAAAAGAGAGAGTGAGAAATAGAGAGAGAGAAGGAGAATGAGAAAGAAAAAGAGTGAGAAAGAGGAAAAACAAAGAGAAAGAGAAAAAGTGAGAAAGAAAGAGAAAAAGAAAGGGGAAAAAGAAAGAAAAAGAGAGTGAGAAAAAAAGAAAGAGAGAAGGAGATATAAGGAGAAAGAGAGAGAGAGAGAGAGAGAGAGAGAGAGAGAGAGAGAGAGAGAGAGAGAGAGAGAGAGAGAGAGAGAGAGAGAGAGATGGAAGGAGTCAAATTACCAAATTCTCCTTGAAAGTTTGATGTTTCTTTTGAAGGAACCACACAATGTCTATTTTTTTCTCATTTCAAACAGTATATTTAATAAAAAATGTATTAAAACATTATGCAAAGCAAGAACTACTGGATATACAATGTGGCAGGGGGGGAATTGGGAAGATGGATGATTTCCTGAGCTGCCTGATCATAAAAATTATGACTTTTTTTCCCCATACATACTACTATTATTATTATTCCCCAACTGGAATCTCAGTGGTTTTCTATTGCCTAAAGTTAAATAGACGTCCACAATTTCCTTCACAAAAGGGGGAAAAAAATCCACTCTGGAAGAGGATAACATGCAAGATGAAAAAGAAACAAAAATACATTAAAAAAACCCTTTTGAAAACCTTGCCCTCAATTTGCGCCTTGCACTTTAGCAGCCAAAGATTGCTTCCCTCATTTGGAAAACCTGTCACCAAATACTTAAGAAAGATGTTGAGACTCTAGAAAGATGTTGAGACTCTACAAAGAGTCCAGAGAAAAACAACAAAGATGATCAAGGAACTGGAGGCTAAAACATATAAGGAAAGGTTGCTGGAATTGGGTGTGTCTAGTTTAATAAAGAAAAGGACGAGGGGAGGGACTTGATAGCAGCCTTCCAGTATCTCAGGGGCTGCCATAAAGAAGAGGGAGTCAAGCTACTCTCCAAAGCGCCTGAAGGCAGGACCAGAATCAATGGCTGGAAACCAATCAAGGAGAGAAGCAACCTAGAACTAAGGAGAAACGTCCTGACAGTGAGGACAATTAACCAGCAGAACAACCTGCCACCAGAAATTGTGAATGCTCCAACACTGGACGTTTTTAAGAAGAGACTGGACAGCCATTTGTCCGAAATGGTATATGAGCAGAGGTTTGGACTAGGAGACCTCCAAGGTCCCTTCCAACTCTGTTATTCTATTCTATTATATCTTAAGATGATGATGATGATGATAATAATAATGATGATGATTATACGTGAACCTCAGTCAACTGAACATTCAAATTGGCTGGCACTGATGATTGACATGGGTTGCTGCCAGCATCCTAGGTGTCAACCAGGTACCTCCTTAAAATGTAAGATGTTCCGAGTAGCGCAGTTTTTTGTAGCATTGCTGGAGTTATTGCAGGAAGCTGCAGTTTCTTGAAATATTTTGCAAAGTTTTTGGACACAGTTCCCAGTGCCCCGATGACAATGGGTATCACCGTTACACGTTCCATCCATAATCGCGCAGTTTCGATGGCCAGGTCGCAATATTTTGTAATTTTCTCCAGTTCTTTTTCTTCGACTCTGGCATCTCCTGGTACAGCGATATCCATCAGCTGTACGCTTCGGTTCTCTGCAACTGCGATATCTGCCATGTTGTGTTCCAAATTATTAGTATTGTCGTCGTCGTCATCATCATCATCATTGTACGGCATTGTTACAGGAGCCAGGAGACCACCATGCTATTGCAGAGTGGCTTGCCAAGGTACCAGTCCTGTTACAGGACATGTTTGCTTTCTTCCCAAGGTGTGTGCCACAAGAGGGAGAGCTGGCTTTGCGGTAGAGGGAAAGAGAAGTGGCTTTTCCTGCAGTGTCCCCCAACACCTCCTCCATTTCCGGAGCTTCCTCACAAGCGGGCATCACAACGGGGAAGGTTCAGGGCCATCAGGAATCTGAGTGCCTGCACAGAGCCCCAGCTCGTCTCCCCACCAAAGTGGTACCTATTGTTCTGTCCCAGCCTACGCACGTCCTTGTTACTTCACAAAGACAACCCTTCTTTGAACAGTAGACTGGAAAATAAACCCTTTTTATTTGCGTTACAGACCTGATAATTGTCCCAGAAAACCAAAGTAACAGAACACTTTTCCAATGGAGATCTTGTCCAAAAGCACGAGTCAAATAGGAAATAACTGACAGGCAAAATAAACAGACCATGATCTCTTGACTCTGAAGTTCTTTGCAAACGGTTGCCTCCAGCAACCAGCCCTGCCCACACATTCCCTTTTTGTTACGCAGCCCCCAAGGCGTGGCTTCTCACTGCTTCCTCCTCTTCCCCTGGAGTCGCCCCATTGCCTCCCTCTGTCTTACTCGTGTGAACTGCCTACGTCTACGAGCGTCTCTGAGGTCTTCCAGCTGTGCTTCCTCCGAGTCCAACTCAGCTTCCCAGCACAGCTGGCTCTCAGCTCGATCATGAGTGGAAGGACCAGTCTCCTCATCAGTCTGTAAGTCCTGCAGCTCATCAGAGCCTCCCTCTGACTCTGATGGCTCTCCAGGCCACCCCCTCCTCCTCCTCCTCCTCCTCCTCCTCCTCCTCCTCCTCCTCCTCCTCCT
>NW_015390977.1:11702-30711 GCF_001527695.2 Protobothrops mucrosquamatus | reverse complement strand
GGCGTTCTGGCATCTAAGACGTGGCCTGTTCTCCTGATGGTGATGGTGATGATGATGGCTTCTCATGGCTGATCATTAGGGTGGCTCTCATTAGTCTTTAGGGGTGAAGTTCCCCTAATCAATCCAGCTGACTGAAAGAGTTAGCACAGGGTGGAGGCCATAGCCTGAGAGAAAACACCAAGCTCGGGTAGCAAAATGGTTGTTTCAGAACGCAAAACATAGAATAATAGAATTGGAAGGGACCTTGGAGGTCTTCTAGTCCAGTCCCTTTGCTTGAGCAGGAGACCCTATCCCATTTCAGACAAATGACGGTCCAGTCTCTTTTTGAGAGCCTCCAGTGATGGAGCTCCCACAACTTCTGAAGGCAATTTGTTCCATTGGTCGATTGTTCTCACTGTCAGGAAAATTTCTCCTTAGTTCTAGGTTGCTTCTCTCCTTGGTTACTTCCCATCCATTGTTTCTCATCTTTTGGTGTTTTTGAAAAATTTTTGACCCCCTTGTCATTGTAGGAGTCCCCAAATATTGGAACATTGCTATCACGTCTCCCCTAGTCCTTCTAGGAGGGCAGGCTGCATTGTTGCCGTTGCAAATTAAGGATCAGGAGAAGAATTTAGCATGGAAAAGGCTTCTGCTCTGTTTTTGAACACTTCCCAGAAATCCTGGCGAATGCTCCAAATCATAGCGCAGGCATTTGGAAATGTTAGCCTTGAAATCTGCATCAAAGTTTTAGAGCAGGAGTCTTCAAACTTGGCCCTTTTATGACCTGTGGACTTCAACTCCCAGAATTGCCTAGCTGAGGAATTCTGGGACTTTTGAAGTCCACCAGTCATCAAAGGGCCAAATTTGAAGACCCCTGGTCTGGATCCAAGCCTACAGTTTCATCAAAATGGCCAACTGAGGAATTCTGGGAGTTGAAGTCCACCAGTCATAAAAGGGCCAAATTTGAAGACCCCTGGTCTGGATCCAAGCCTACAGTTTCATCAAAATGGCCAACTGAGGAATTCTGGGAGTTGAAGTCCACCAGTCATAAAAGGGCCAAGTTTGAAGGCCCCTGGTATGGATCCAAGCCTGCAGTTTCATCAAAATGGCCGACTGAGGAATTCTGGGAGCTGAAGTCCACCAGTCATAAAAGGGCCAAGTTTGAAGGCCCCTGGTCTGGATCCAAGCCCGCAGTTTCATCAAAATGGCCGACTGAGGAAGTCTGGGAGTTGAAGTCCACAAGTCACAAAAGGGCCAAATTTGAAGACCCCTGTTTTAGAGTCTTATTACTTGCACGAAAGAGGTTTGCTAGCTTAATGGCTTAATGACACTAGAGACGGTCTAAGTTCTGGCGGTTCGAGTCCTAGCACTGTGTGATGGGGTGAGCTCCCATCACTCACCTCACTTTCTGCCAGCCTGGCAGTTTGAAAGCAAATTGTATGCAAGTAGATAAATAAGTACCACTCCGGTGGGGAGACAAGCTGTGCTCTGTACAGGCAGTCTGATTCCTAATGGCTCTGAAGATTCCTGGTTGCGGCGCCCGCTTGCGAAATAACCCTGGGAATGGAGGAGGTCTTGGTTGATGCTGCAGGAACATCAGCTCAATCTTAATCTCTGGTGCAAAGCCAGCTGATTCTCCTATGATGCATGTTGGGAAGGGAAGCAAGCAAGCAAGCACGTGCTACAATAGGGCTAGTACCTTGGCAAGCTAAACTACTGCTCTGCAATAGCATTGTGGTCTGCTGGCTATCGTAACAGCGCCATATGCTAACAATAAACTGACATGCATGCATAAATGTGAGGTGATAAGGTTGGGAATGGAAACAATTTGTTATCCACCTTTAATTCCTGCACTTTCTCTCTCCCCATTCCCAACAAATTCAGCAGCTCCTTCCTGTAAATTCATTACAGCTTCCTGAGTGCCTAGAAAATTGGGAAGCCAAGTTACAGCATGTGATTCCCCTCAAATTTTGCCCACGCCTGACACAATGGTTGCATTTCAACAATCAATCAATCAATCAATCAATCAATCAATCAATCAATCAATGAGAATAGAGCTGGAAGGGACCTTGGAGGTCTTCTAACCCAACCCCCTGCTCAAGCAGGAGACCCTCTACCATTTCAGACAAGTGGCTGTCCAGTCTCTTCTTTAAAACCTCCAGTGATGGAGCACCCATGATTTCTGGTGGCAAGCTGTTCCACTGGATAATTGTCCTCACTGTTAGGAAGTTTCTCTTTAATTCCAGGTTGCTTCTCTCCATGATTACTTTCCATCCATTGTTTCTTGTCTTGCCTTTTGGTGCTTTGGGAAATAAGTTGACCCCCTCCTCTTTGTGGCAACCTCTCAAATACTGTAATACTACTACCATGTCCCCCCCACCCCAGTCTACAAAACTCCTTGCTTGAGGATTTACCGTGTGAACTCCTTGCTTGAGGATTTACCGTGTGAACTCAATAATGCAGTAACGCAGTAACCAACATTAGGAGATTATGGGAACATAGTCCATGGGCTGGCGGTCACAAATAGGGTACCTACTGAAAACTTCCTTCTGAAGACATGAGGATGCACTGTGCCAAAATCAGTGGTGGGATTCAAATACCTGAACATTTGGTTCTCTGCATGGATGCAGGCCTGGGCCTCCGAGGCCTAGAATGGACTTCCGGAAGTGGCATCCATGCACTTCCGGTGGGCAGTTCTAGGCCTGGGAGGCCTCCTCCAGGCCTCTGAAGCCTAGAACGGACTTCCAGAAGCAGCATGGGTGCAGCTGGTTCGCCGAACTCAACAAAATTTAGCTACCGGTTCTACTGAACTGGTGCGAACTGGCGGAATCCCATCACTGGCCAAAATCTAGAATTTGTTCTTTAGGAAGCAGATAAAACAAATTGGAAAAGTTTCTGAGGAGGACAGTAAAGATGGACAGATGTCTTACCGAACCAGTGCTATCATTAGCATTGATTTTGCAGAGTAGAGGAACAAAGAAAATAAGAGGTCTGCAGGATCAACCATAAGATGAATGATTGAGGGAACTAGGTATGTCTGGTCTAATGAAGGGAAGGACTAGGGGTGATATGATAGTAATCTTTACAGGTGCTTTGGAGAAGAGGTTGATTCCCCCCCTTTTCTTTGTGGCCGCCCCTCAAATATTGGAAGACTGCTATCATGTCACTCCTAGTCCTTCTCTTCATTAAACTAGATATACCCAATTCCAGCAACCATTCTTTGTATGTTTTAGCCTTAAAACCCCTAATCATCTTTGTTGCTCTTCTCTGCACTTTTTCTAGAGTCTCAATATCTTTTTTACATCGTGGTGACCAAAACTGGATGCGGTATTCCAAGTGTGGCCTTACCAAGGCCTTGTAAAGCGGTATTAACACTTCACGTGATCTTGATTCTATCCCTCTGTTAATGCAGCCCAGCACTGTGTTGGCTTTTTTGGCAGCTGCAGCACACGGCTGGCTCCTATTTAAGGGATTGTCCACTAGAACTCCGAGATCCCTCTTGCTGTGCTACTCCATGGTGTATTTCTTAAATGCTTGTTCCTTTACTGTTGATGGTTGATCGTAATAGGCAGAAGCTCCTCACCACTTTGATATCTTCATTGCCAATTCTAAGCTTGCTTGTTCAGCCTGTTGTCAGTGGTTTGCTTTTCTTATGTTTAATCTTCATCTCATTTTTTTTTCCCTCACCGTGGTCCTTGATTTTTATTACTAGACATCCTTTGCATTTTTTGGCCAGCGGGCTACTCAAATGTGAAGGGGAGACTCGTCTGTATAATCTGATCTGAAGAGCCAACAGGAATTTGGATAGAAATTTAAACAGCAAGCTAGGGACCAGTGGAGCTTGACAGAACAGAATTTATTTTATTTAATGGAGTGCAATTTGAGCTGTTGTGACTTTCTTGTGTGTGTATGTGTAGAGAAAAGGAAAGGGACAGAAGCAATCTGAATTTAGTCTCTTCAGATGTAACTCTTTCTTCTCTCCTTTCTTCTCTCCTTTCTTTCTTCTCTTCCTCCTCCCTCCCTCTCTCGCTCTTTCTTTCTCTTTTCCTTCCTTCCTTCCTTCCTTCCTTCCTTCCTTTCTTTCCTTTCTTCTCTACCTTCTTTCTTTCTTTCTTCTCTTTCTCCTCCTCCATCCATCCATCCCTCTCTCTCTTTCTTTCTCTTTTCCTTCCTCCTTCCTTCCTTCCTTCCTTCCTTTCTTTCTTTCTCCTTCCTTCCTTCTCCCTCGTCCTTCTTTCTTTCTTTCTTTCTTTCTTTTTCTTTCTTTTTTTCTTCTTCTTCTTTCTCTCTTTTTCTCTCTTTCTCTCTTTCTCGCTTTCTTTCTTTCTTTCTTTCTTTCTTTCTTTCTTTCTTTCTTTCTTTCTTTCTTTCTTCCCTTTTCCTTTTCCTTTTCCTTTTCCTTTCCTTTTCTTTCAACTTCCTACAACAGAACAGAACAGAACAGAATAGAGCTGGAAGGGACCTTGGGGGGTCTTCTAGTCCAGCCTCCTGCTCAAGCAGGATGACCTATACCATCTCAGACAGGTGATTGTCCAGTCTCTTTTTAAAAACCTCCAGCGATGGAGTATCAATGATTTCTGGTGGCAAGCTGTTCCACTGGTTAATTGTCCTTGCTGTCAGGAAGTTTCTCCTTGATTCCAGGTTGCTTCTCTCTTTGATCAGCTTCCAACCATTGTTTCTCATCCTTCCCTCTGGTGCTCTGGTGAATAACATGACCCCCTCTTCTTTGTGGCAGCCCCTCAGATACTGGAGCACTGATATCATGTCACCCGTTTCTTCTTTTCTTTAGACTAGCCAAACCCAAGTCCCGCAGCCATTCTTCATATGTTTTGGTCTCTAGGCCTTGGATAATCTTAGTTGCTCTTCTCTGAATTTTTTCCAAACTCTCAACATCTTTTTTTGTAATATGGTGACCAAAGATTGGCTGCAGTATTCCAGGTGTGATCTTACTAGGGCTTTATAAAGTGGTACTAATACTTCACATGATCTTGATTCTATGCCTCTGTTTATACAACCCAGGATTTTATTAGCTTTTTTGGCTGCTGCTGCACACGGCTGACTCATAGTTAAGGTCCCTCTCACAGTTATTGCTTCCAAGCCGGGTCTTGCCCAATCTGTATTTGTTCCTTTGGTTTTTTTATTCTTTATTCTTGATATACATAAAGACTTGAATATAAAGACTACATAGAAAGACTTGAATACTTAATGACACCAACTCTGATTCTGGAAAGGAATCTAGGAAAAGAAAGGGTAGGGGTGACAATAGATACTCATCAGGTGTCTACACTTGGGTGAGGTAAAGACTCACAATGTTAGGCGTGAAGAATCAGGATCACACATTAAGCTTCAGTTAAGCTGATTTATTGTTCATGCCTATACACAAGTATCTTGTCAACTAAAGGTCAGCACTAAATTGGTGCTAGAGGAGAGTTAATGGAATCCAAGAGGGATTGGACTTCAATCATTTGTGGAATATAATGTCTCTAGGCTGATTCCTGACTTGACTCCATCCCCAGTCTTCTATCATGAAAAGGCACTGAATCAGAATCAGAATAGAATAGAGCTGGAAGGGACCTTGGAGGTCTTCTAGTCCAAACCCCTGCTCAAGCAGGAGATCCTCTACCATTTCAGACAAGGGGCTTCTTGTAAACCTCCAGTGATGAAGCACACCCAACTTCTGGAAGCAAGCTGTTCCACTGGCTAATTGTTCTCATGGTTGGAAACTTTCTCCTTCTTTCCAGGTTGCTTCTCTTCTTGATTAGCTTCCATCCATTGTTTCTTGCCTTCTGGTGCTTTGGGAAATACAGTGAGTTGACACCCTGCCTCTTCCTTGTGGCAGCCCCTCAAATATATATACGCGCTACTCCATGTGAGCACACTTTGAATTCATCCGACTCATTCTGATAGAAGCTCTGAGGACCCCTTAGAGTCAAACTCGATCACACCGTGTGATGTATTGCGATCTTTTGCCTTTGTGGTGCTGGGGTGGGCGTGGCCTGCATATGATGCATCCCGCCTGTGGGCTGCCAGTTTGACACCCCTTAGATCTGTGGGAAGTCAGCCCCCCAGAGAAGGAAATATTAAAAGAGCAGAAAAATATATTTCCTCAAAGGATCTTAAAGAGGCAGAAAAGCATGCCCAGTTTTCTTAATAGCCCCAAGTCTCCCTCCCCCAAGTAGAAACCAGCTCTGTAGAAATGCAGATGTAAATAACTTAGGAAGGTTGGAGGCCCCCAGCTAGAAGATTAAGAAGACAAAGACACCTAAAAATCTACATACCCCACCTAAACAGGACATAATAGGATTAACCAACAGATGCCAAAGGGGCACACCCAGACGCAGGTCAGAATACGTGACACAGGAAATACAAAGCCTCAAACGGGAACAGGAAACAACTCCAAACAAAAGGCTCCAGAGGGTATAAAAACCCACTCCCTACATGTGCTCTCTCTCTCTTTTCTTCCAGAGCCATCTTTCTGTCTGGCTCTCCTCTTCAATAAACTGCAACCTTCTTTCTAAAGCAGTCGCCATGTCGTTTATTCCCGGCTTGGACTGAACCCACAATGAAGACTTTTCCTTCAACAGATCTATCCCCAAGAGAGAAGAGCAAATCATTTCTCACAGTATTATCCTTTCTGCAAAAGAAAAAGACATTGCATCCACATCTGTTCATCAAAACTGTGCCTTGTTGTTTTTTTTTTATTGTTTGTTTCAGTATGCAAGACTGAAATGCCAACCCAAACTAGATAGAAAAAAAATCTATCAATTTATGCATCTGTAGTGTATAATATCCCCACCACCCAGAGAGGGAAAGAGAGGCCTCTATGATTTCCTTTTCACAATGCAACATTGCTAAGTTAACACGTTTAGCCAAAAACGGTTACCTCATCCTCTTTGGGGAAAGAAAAAAAACCCAGCGTTTTGCAGAGAATTGCTAGGCTGGCCCCACTAGATGGCAGCTGCAGCTCAGGAATCTTGCAAAAAAAAAAATAAAAAAAAAAAATCCACCAGCATAAAAACTGCAAATCCCTCTCTGTCTTTGTCTCTTTCCAAAGCCATCCATTTCCTCTATGTGCCTTCTTTTTACCAAGAAAGTTTGTTTGTTTGTTTGTTTGTTTTTTAAAAAAGAGTCTTGTACAAGCAGACGTATCTAGCCAAACTTGGAGATTCTTAAAAATTAATCAGGGTAAGACTTGGTTAGAATGTGGAGGGGAGTCTACTGCAAAACAACGGGTGCTCCGTTGCTGGAGCTTTTCAAGAAAAGATTGAACAACTCTTTTTCCAGGATGGTACACAGTATCCTGCTCTGAGCTGAGTGTTGGGCTAAAATACCTCTTTTGAACCTCATGATTGTGTTCCTTTCCTTTCCATTCCATTCCATTCTATTCTATTCTATTCTATTCTATTCTATTCTATTCTATTCTATTCTATTCTATATTCCAATATCTATTCTATTCTATTCTATTCCATTCCATTCCATTCCATTCCATATTCTATTCTATTCTATTCTATTCTATTCTATTCTATTCTGTTCTGTTCTGTTCTGTTCTGTTCTGTTCCGTTCCGTTCCGTTCCGTTCCATTCCATATTCTATTCTATTCTATTCTATTCTATTCTATTCTATTCTATTCTATTCTATTCTATTCTATTCTATTCCATATTCTATTCTATTCTATTCTATTCTATTCTATTCTATTCTATTCCATTCCATTCCATTCCATATTCTGTTCTATTCTATTCTATTCTATTCTATTCTATTCTATTCTATTCTATTCTATTCTATTCTATTCCATTCCATTCCATTCTATTCTATTCTATTCTATTCTATTCCATTCCATTCCATTCCATTTTATATTTTATTCTATTCTATTCTATTCTATTCTATTCTATTCTATTCTATTCTATTCTATTCTATTCTATTCCATTCTATTCAATTTTATTCTATTCCATTCCATTCCATTCCATTCCATATTCTATTCTATTCTATTCTATTCTATTCTATTCTATTCTATTCTATTCTATTCTATTCCATTCCATATTCTATTCT
Organism: Protobothrops mucrosquamatus; assembly: GCF_001527695.2. Taxonomy (NCBI): domain Eukaryota; kingdom Metazoa; phylum Chordata; class Lepidosauria; order Squamata; family Viperidae; genus Protobothrops; species Protobothrops mucrosquamatus. The sequence goes on along the minus strand of NW_015390977.1, from coordinate 22,686 downwards.
ATTCTATTCTATTCTATTCTATTCTATTCTATTCTATTCTATTCTATTCTATTCTATTCTATTCTATTCCATTCCATTCCATTCCATATTCTATTCTATTCTATTCTATTCTATTCTATTCTATTCTATTCTATTCTATTCTATTCCATATTTTCTATTCTATTCTATTCTATTCTATTCTGTTCTGTTCTGTTCTGTTCTGTTCTGTTCTATTCTATTCTATTCCTCTATAATCTCAGGTTGTAGGACAGTGTAATTAAAAAAATGTGCCTGATGTGCTGCTTCAGGTTATTGTTTCTTGACAACACCAATAAGTCACTGGGGGACCCAGATTCAAATCCATCCTCAGCCCCAGAAGCTGTCTAGGTGGCTTGTGGTGATAGAACACAGAATAAGAAGGTTGAGAGCAAACCTGGAGGTCTTTAGTTCAATCAGAAGGTTTATTTCTTCGCACGGCAAGGAGATTAACAGAACCTTCTCCAGTTGCTTTTCCCTCTCCTTACCACGTGCCTGATCTTACTTCATTCTACTCTGACTCTTCTAGCTGCCCAGGTGTTGGGTCTATGACGAGTTGCCAGAGCCAACTCATCATGGTCAACTCATCATGGCCAACTTGCCACAGCCAACTCACTGCCGGACAATTCACCATAGCCAACTTGCCGTGGGACAACTCGTTGCAAGACAAAAGTTACACTAATATTCAAGAAAGGATGAAAAAGGAAGGGCAGAATGAAATGTGAATGGTAAAAATTAAAATAATGTCCCATTCCCTCACAGGTTGCCTGTGTTTGGTTGGCCTCATGGGATTCCTCCTGAGGCTGATACGCCACAGGTTTGGCTGGAGTCTCTTCTTCAGATTCAGACTCAAAATCTTGAGCTACCACATTAGTTGGACTATACAATTTGACCAAGTGTGGGCAGTCTTCCATTTTTTGCTATGCAGTTCTGTACCAATCGCACTCTTCAAACACGTGAGCTGAAGAGGAATTCAACGTTCATCTAATTTTGACCCTCTAAATGTCCTCCGTCCTGTAGAAAATCATCCCTAATATTTTCAAGGTAATGATTTAAAAGCTAACCAGCTGATGTAATGTAAAATGTATGATGTAATGTTGGGTCTGTGTCTCTTTAAGAGCAAGCAGGGTCTGTATCTTTTTAAGAGCCTTGTATAAAAGGGAAGGCTCTGCAGATATATGCTCTCTCTTCTGTATTCCTACTGTAGCTGCTGTGTGTTGCATCCTGCCGTATTGACAGGTTTATGTATATGGTTCCTGGTCTGTGATATTGTAGATAGTGTAAGATAAACCACCATTTAATATAGATCACTGTTTGCTGTGTTTATTCCTGGGTTATCTCAGCACAATAAGACTGTGCATGCTCTGACACATATGCTTTTCAGAAGATGCCAATGATGGATTGTCTGATTGTGTGCCATCAAATTGGGGGTAATGTTTACAAGACTATAGAGAGAGCTTCTCCAGGATGATCTATCCCCAACCTGGATCTTCAGATCTCCTAATGATGCACCTATTCCTATTGTGAGTTCATTCTCTTTGCTCCTCGTATCCCCTTCTTCTCTTTCCTTCCACCATTCTCAGAATTAAAAAGTTCTCAAGAGAGTAGAATCCTCTAACATTTATACATACATTCCTCCTGTATGATAGAAGAAGAAAAATCAAGAAACAGAATTACAGAGTTGGAAGGACTGTTGAAAAAAAATCAGGTCCAGTTCCAAGCCGGGAGTAACATGCTGGAAATAAAATGGAGGCTAAGATGCTGAAAATAAAATGGAGGCTGCTTAGGAAAGAAGGTTCTTGTTTATTGATGATCCAGCAACAGCATGGAGTTCTGGGGCAGCTGACAAACTGGCCGAGTGAGTGGATGGATCTTTATAGGGTTGTGAGACTTTGAATGGGAAATGTTTCTGGGTTGTGCAATGAGGTGGGCTTTTGTGTCTTTTGCAAGTCTGAAGAGGGTATTGGGTTGATCCTATTATGTCGTAAAGGTCCTGTCCTTAGAATTTGGGTGGGGGAATGTAAATTCTTAATCCCATCAGCTGTGTGGGCTGAAGGTGTTTTGTTTATGAATAGATTGGCCCAGTTTTTCCTAACAGGTACAAAATAAACATCTCTAAAGGCTTCTGCTTGAGGCTATTAAGAAACACTGGGGCTACTTTATGCCTTTGTTAAGATTTTTTTCTCCATTTCTCCTTCGGGGAAATATCATATTCTGCCTCTTTTTAATATTAAGAATAAACAATATTTTAATCCGGGGAGGGAGGCCTTCCTAACAGGAAGTTAAAGGTCTTCTAGTCCAGCTCCCTACTCGAGCAGGAAACCCTATACCATTTCAGACAAATGGTTGTATAATCTCTTCTTAAAAACCTCCAGTGTTGGAGCACCCACAATTTCTGGAGGCAAGTTGTTCTATAGATTAATTGTTCTAACTGTTGAGAAAGTTCTCCTTAATTCTAAGTTGGTTCTCCCCTTGATTAATTTTCATCCATTGCTTCTTGTCCTGCCTTTGGGTGTTATGGAGATTAGGTTGACCTCACTCTTCTTTGTGGCAGCCCCTCAAATATTGGAGCATTGCTATCACGTCACCCCTAATACTTCTATTCATTAGATTAGATGTTCCCAATTCCTCTAACCGTTCTTCGTGTGTTTTAGCCTTCAGACAAAAAAAAAAAACATCAAGTGTTTTGAGATGCCATCAATAAAAATATTTATCACTCTGGGTGGCATTAGTTAACTTTTGATATTGCAAAGCAATGGATATAAAACAGCACTTATGCATTTATTGTGTGGCTTTTCCTGTCTTTCCCCTTGCCCCCTACTTCTTGTTTGCAACGCTTTTATAGTGTAATGTGTTTTCCGATTCAGTGACCAGTAGTTTTGGTATTAACTGGGAAATGTTCATAGAAAAATATCTGTACACAGGTCATGATTCTAGACAAGGCTCCATTTTTAATCTTTTCTTTATTATCCTATCTTCCTTCCGAAAGAATCTTAGAAAGCACTTTTTATACACCATGAGTGCTGCTAAAAACCTAGACAGGATATTATTTTCAATTCTGTGCTTAAGTAACTCACTGTGGGGGAAGGAGTGGCAGAACCTGGAGGCGGAGTCAAAAGAGGGATTAGCCTAGCATCCTTATGTAGCCACCAGCAGACAAATCTAGCCTCCCTTGAATTCTGTTAATCCTTATCTAACTCTAAACAGGTGCTAAGCACATGTTGAGAAGATTCCTGCACATAGGCTGTTTAGCAATGTTGTTAGTTGCGAAGTCGTGTCCAACCCATTGCGACCCCATGGACAACATTTCTCCAGGCCTTCCTGTCCTCTACCATCTTCTGGAGTCCATTTAAGCTCACGCCTAGTGCTTCAGTGACTCCATCCAGCCACCTCCTTCTCTGTCGTCCCCTTCTTCTCTTGCCCTCCATCTTTCCCAGCATCAGGCTCTTCTCCAGTGAGTCCTTCCTTCTCATTAGGTGGCCAAAGTACTTGAGTCTCAACTTCAGGATCTGGCCTTCTAAAGAGCAGTCAGGGTTGATCTCCTCTAGGACTGACCGGTTTGATCACCTTGCAGTCCAGGGGACTTGCAGGAGTCTTCTCCAGCACCAGAGTTCAAAGGCCTCCATTCTTTGGCGCTCAGCCTTTCTTATGGTCCAACTTTCACAGCAATACATTTATTTGTTTAGCAATAAATTAGTTTAATTGGACCTTCATGTATGGACCTGATCTTTTGCACCTGACATTAACATATTATGGGCATATTATAGCCAATAATCGGGTGTTGTGGTGGATCAGCAATAAAGATGCTTAGCTTGTTGGCTGGAAAGCTAGCAGACAGAGTTCAAAACCCAAGTGCCCCATAATGAGGTGGGCTCCCATCCTCGCCCCAGTTCATGCCAACCTAGCAGTTCAAAAGCCTGCAAATGCAAGTAAAAAATAGGTACCACTTATATGGGGAGGTAACATTGCTCCGTGATGTCATGCTGGCCACATGACCATGGCAATGTCTTCAGGCAGCACTGGCTCAATATTCTTCTTTATTGAAATATGATGTGAATGTGCCACACAATAAATAAATCCCTCAATCCTGGTGCCCTTTCAGTTGACCTTTTTCTTGAATCACAAAAAAGATGTTGAGAGTTTGGAAAAAATTCATTGAAGAGCAACTAAGATGATCCAAGGCCTGGATTAGGTCAATGTAGTCCAGCATAAAATGGCTGTGGGACTTGGGTTTGGCTAGTCTAAAGAAAAGAAGAAATAGGGAAGACATGATAGCAGTGTTCCAGTATTTGAGAGGTTGCCACAAAGAAGAGGGGGTCAAGTTGTTCACTAGAGCACCAGAGGGAAGGACGAGAAACAATGGTTGGAAACTGACCAAAGAGAGAAGCAACCTGGAATTAAGGAGAAACTTCCTGACAGTGAGGACAATCAACCAGTGGAACAGTTTTGCCTTCAGAAATTGTGGGCGCTCCATCACTGGAGGTTTTTAAGAAGAGGCTAGACATTCACCTGTCTGAGAAGGTATAGGCTCTCCTGCTTGAGCAAGGGCTGGACTAGAAGACCTTCAAGGTCCCTTTCTATTCTATTCTATTCTATTCTATTCTATTCTATTCTATTCTATTCTATTCTATTCTATTCTATTCTATTCTATTCCAGTCCAGTCCAGTCCAGTCCAGTCCAGTCCAGTCTAGTCTAGTCTAGTCTTTTTGTTCTGTTCTCTTCTCTTCTGTTCTCTTCTACTCCACTCCACTCTGTTCCATTCTGTTCTGTTCTACTCTACTCTACTCTACTCTACTCTACTCTACTCTACTCTACTCTACTCTACTCTACTCTACTCTACTCTACTCTACTCTATCATCAAGGACCAAGGAAAGACCATTGGATGAATTCATGGTCAGCAGGCCAGTTGGTCTTGAAGACTCTAAGTGATCTTCTCCCTTCTCTCCAAGTACCAGTTGAAGAGGAACACTGGAAGAAGAAGGACTATGTCTCAATCTCCTCCTTGTGAACATCTAAGAAACATCTGATTGTTTACATGTGGGGAAAAAAAAATATGCTGGACTACATTGACCTAATCCAGCTGACGGTTCTTACGGTGCTAGATTTCTGACACCGCCTAGTTGACTAATAGACTTTAATAGGGGGAAAAAAAACCCAACCTCAAATAATGGAATAAAAGCTGCAGGCCGCTCGTTGAACTCTTCAAAGGATGCATATTCAACGCCTGGCGTTATTAAATACAGCAACAAGCATATGGGCGTCTGCAATTAATGTATATAAATAGCTGATAAAAATGGCTCAACGTTGGAAAGCTAGCGGCAAAAATGACCTCATATGTCAAGAAGACAAGGAGGCTGCTCTCGTTTGCTTTGTACACCTTGCAGATGATAAATTAGCTTTACAGCCTGCAATGGGGCCCTTATCACATTACAGCGCTGAGCATTTGATAAAAGGGGAAAATTATGCCTCCGCTAAAAATCGAAGTGAAATTTGGAGTCTCGGTAGATTTCTCTCTCTCTTTTTTTTCAATGTAAAGAAATTTAAGCAATGCCCCTTAAGGGAAAAAAAAGATTCATTGGGGCAATGACAGAAAGGTATGCTTCTGAACTGTTGGCAAGAACTAAATAAACCCTTCCCCTCCTTCTTCCTTTTCTCCTTTTTCTCATTGTCTTTGTTTGTTTTTTTGTTCCCCCCTCCCAAAGAAATAGATGTTAAAATATAGTCACTTCCCCAAATGTGTATCCAAGCATACTAACATCCCAGAAGAGAATGGCTGGTGTGGCAAAGAACTGGAGTTAATTAAAGAATTAAAAACAGCAAAGAGGCTGGCAGCATCTTAATTTATTGTGGCAAGAGCTGTCATGGATCAGAATTCTTTTCCGTTAGATTCACGAAACACAGTCGTGAGAAAGCAGATTTGATATCTGTTGAAGGGGGGCCTCTGTTTTTTTCTACCTGGATGCAAAGAGGCTTTTCTGCATTTCTCTCAGTGAGGTCCCAAAGATGCTTTTCCATGAGGCAACTGGACATTCCTGTTTTGCTTTGAAGATGTTTCACTTCTCATCCAAGAAGCTTCTTCAGCTCTGACTGGATGGTGGGGGAATGGAAGGATTTATACTCCTTGCAGACAGCTGGTCATTTGCCTTCTTTTAGAGAGTCATTGAGGCCACTTGGAGGTTTACCTGTGTCCTCAACATCTCCTGAGTGTTGTAAATGGGTGTGGAGACTTCTTGGCTGCAGGATGTTTTCTGCCCTGGGTCTCTTCCCTGTTGAAGACAGGCGCAGGCTGTTGCGGATGAGTCTGTGTTGTCTGCATCTCAAACCGAAGCGCAAATGGTTCCTGTAGTCTGCAATGTTTTCTGGAAATCCAGTCCTACTCCCACACCATTCAAAGGGTGTTCATCCCAAAGTGCATCGCTAAACGTCTGTGGAGATTCTCAGTCATCTAGTTCATGGTTTTCCCAAAGGTGCTTTTTCAGGAGGCTACTCCAGGAGGGCACCTGGAGGTTTATCTATGTCCTCAGGGTCACCTGAGTGGTGCAAAACGGGTGTGGAGCCTTCTTGGAACGGTTTGAAAGGACTGTGTTGTAGATGGGAGATAGATGATGTTGTGTCCCTCCCCCTCTGTTGAGAGACGGCTGTTCAGTTTTGACACAAATGGCCTTTTTGACCCCTCTTTTAAACCAGCAGTCCTCTCTGTCCAAAATGTGGACTCTCTGAGTGAGGCTTTTGAGCTTTTTCTTCAAAAATATATTGGAGGAAATCGACAGAAAGAAATTCAAAGTAAAATCCAATGGTGGGAAAAATAAGGTTCTACATTTAGGCAAGAAAAAAAACCCAAACACACAGGTATAGTATAGGTGCTATCTGGTTCAATAGTAGTAACTGTGAGAGAGACCTTGGAGTCCTAGTGGACAATTGTTTAAATATGAACCAGCCATGTTCTGCAGCTGTCAAAAAAGCCAACACAGTGCTAGGCTGCATTAACAGAGGGATATAATCAAGATTATCTGAAGTATTAATACCACTTTACAATGCCTCGGTAAGGTCACACTTGGAATCCTGCATCCAGGTTTGGTCACCACCATGTAAAAAAGAGGTTGAGACTCTGGAAAGAGGGCAGAGAAGAGCAACAAAGATGATCTGGGGACTGGAGGCTAAAACATATAAGGAACGGTTGCTGGAATTGGGTATGTCTAGTTTAATGAAAAGAAGGACTAGAGGTGACATGATAGCAGTGTTCCAATATTTGAGGGGTTTCCCCAAAGAAGAGTGGTCAACCCATTCTCCAAAGCATCTGAAGGCAGGACAATGGAAATCCCAAAGATGTTTTTTCACGAGGTAACTGGACTTTCTTGTTTTTCTCTGAAGGCGTTTCGCTTCTCATCCGAGAAGCTTCTTCAGCTCTTCTTCAGTCAGAGCTGAAGAAGCTTCTTGGATGAGAAGCGAAACGTCTTCAAACAAAAACAAGAAAGTCCCGTTGCCTCATGAAAAAGCACCTTTGGGACAATCATGACCTGAACGACGGAGAATCTCCATAGACAATAGATGGAAACTCAATCAAGAGAGAAGCAACCTAGAAATTTGCTGTCAGTTAGGACAATTAATCAGAGGAACAACTTGCCTCCAGAAGTTGTGAATGCTCCAATACTGAATAAGAGATTAGACAACCACTTATCTGAAATGGTGTAGGGTGTCCTGCTTGAGCAGGGGGTTGCACTAGAAGGCCAACAAGGTCCCTTTCAACTCTGTGATTCTGTTATTCTGACAGGTTCTCTTCTCTGTGATGTATCACTCCATCATTCTGCCTCCATATTCAAGAAAGCGGATTGGGTGAAGTTTCTATACGTCTTCCCTTGGGACTTAATGAAATGCGGGGTTCAGAAGTCTGCTCAACATTTGAGACAGTATGGCACTGTCAAAAGACAGGACATGAATAACATTCTAGGTGCCACTTGCTTCATGCATGTGAAATGCTTTCAAGATAAATCGTCCTTCCTTCAGCTGAAAGAGAACTGATAGGAAAAGAGGTAGGACTTTTTTTCCCAATTGGCCTTAACAGAAGCACATATAACAAATTCAGTAGGAAATTCCACTCGGCAGATGGACATTGAAGGAGACTGTAATATGTTGAGACTCTGGAAAGAGTGCAAAGAAGAGCAACAGAGATGATTAGGGGAGTGGAGGCTAAAACATATGAGGAACGGTTGCAGGAACTGGGCATGGCTAGTCTAGTGAAGAGAAGGACCAGGGGAGACATGATAGTAGTGTTTCAATATTTGAGGGGCTGTCACAGAGAGGAGGGGATCAACCTATTTTCCAAAGCACCTGAAGGCCAGACAAGGAATAATGGATGGAAGCAGATCAAGGAGAGATTCAACCTGGAAATAAGGAGAAATTTCCTGACAGTGAGAACAATCAACCAATGGAACAGATTTCCTTCAGATGTTGTGGGAGCTTCATCACTGGAGGCTTTCAAGAAGAGACTGGATTGCCATCTGTGAAAAAGGATGTAGGGTCTCCTGCTTGGGTGGTGGGTTGGAGTAGATAAACTACAAGGTCCCTTTCAATTCTATTCTATTCTATTCTATTCTATTCTATTCTATTCTATTCTATTCTATTCTATTCTATTCTATTCTATATTCTATTCCATTCCATTCCATTCCATATATTCTATTCTATTCTATTCTATTCTATTCTATTCTATTCTATTCTATTCTATTCTATTCCATTCCATTCCATTCCATTCCATTCCATATATTCTATTCTATTCTATTCTATTCTATTCTATTCTATTCTATTCTATTCTATTCTATTCTATTCTATTCTATTCCATATATTCTATTCTATTCTATTCTATTCTATTCTATTCTATTCTATTCTATTCTATTCTATTCTATTCCATTCCATTCCATTCCATATATTCTATTCTATTCTATTCTATTCTATTCTATTCTATTCTATTCTATTCTATTCTATTCTATTCTATTCTATTCTATTCTATTCTGTTCTGTTCTGTTCTGTTCTGTTCTGTTCCGTTCCGTTCCATTCCATATATTCTGTTCTGTTCTGTTCTGTTCTGTTCTGTTCTGTTCTATTCTCGATTTGCTGGGACAAAATTTGTTATAGTTCGGTATGTTGCAGATATTTAGTCAATTGGGGTTTATTGGGTGAATTTATTCAAACAAAGCATAAATCCATTCCTGATAGAGGAAAACCCTTGTAGTTACAAGTAGTCCTTGACTTACAGCCATTCAATTAGAGACTGCTCGAAGTTACACCAGTACTGGCAAAAAGTGACTTACGTAAGTTTTCACCCTTATGACTGTTGCAGCATCCTTGTGGTCACATGATCAACATTCAGACATTTGACCTCTGACTCATACGTATGATGGTCGCAATGCCCCCGGGGGTCATGTGATCCCCTTTTGTGACCTTCTGACAAGCAAAGTCAATGGGGAAGCCCGATTCCCTTAACAACCAGGTTGCTAAGTTCACAACTGCAGTGATTCACTTAACAACCGTTGCACAAGAGGCTGTAAAATGAGGCCAGATTCACTTACTGACTTAACTGTGACTGACGTAACCACTGCAGGAGTTCGCTGAACAACTGTGGCAAGAAAGGTCATAAAACGTGGCATAATTCACTTAACAACTGTTAAGCGCTTAGCAACAAAATTTTGGGCTCAGTTGTGGCCATACGTCGAGGACTAGTTATATTCTCATTAACATCTGGGAATTTAAGCAGATAGTCCAATGGGATACAGTGTAAAAGAGGCCTTATTTAAGCTGAGTGTCAACCTCCAGCTCAGGTATACAAATAAAAGTCCAGGATCATTTTCATTTCTGGAAAGCTTACTGTTTCTTGACTACACGGCCTAGTAAAGGTGAGGTAAAATTAACTCTAAAATCCCAAGGCATCAGACCATAGCATATAACAATGACTTTCCCAGCCAAGCCCTGCCACCCAAATGTCCATGTAACTCCTGTAAACAAGTTCTCTTTGTTATGAGAACCGTCTGCTATCCTTCACACCTACTAGAATGTCCTTGAAAGCTTTCCAGACTGCTGACTCTCAGCAAGCTTCCATAGAACTGGAGAGGTTTCATTTCTCTAACTAACCCAGTCGAAAGCAACACCTCCTCCCCTTTACTCTAATGAGCTGGCTGGCTGGGTCGCTCAACAGCGATACACTGGTGAAACGAGCACAGCAGCGCCTGCATTTTCTGCGTCGCATGAGAAAAGCACGTCTTCCTTCCCCTGTCCTGACCACTTTCTACAGAGGGAGACGATCGAGAGCATCCTGTCATACAGCATCACAGTCTGGTTTGGAAGCGTCCCTGCTTCGGACAGGAAGGCGGTGCAGAGAGTGGTGAGGATGGCTGAAAAGATTATTGGCAGTTCCCTCCCTCCCATCCAGGACATGGCACATGAGCGATGCTTGAGCAGGGTCTGCAAGATTGTCTGTGACCCTTACACACCCTCTTCATGACCTGTTTACCTCATTACCTTCTGGGGGGAGGGAACTCCGTGGTATCCGAAGCAGAACATCCAGTTTCAGTCACAGTTTTGATCCATACAGTATCAATTTTGCAAACTCTCAAGCTTCCTCTTCCGCTATGTGTTCACCATGGACAATGATTGATATTTATATGTATTTATATGTAAGGGTATAGGTATATACACATGTATGTATATAGCATGTTTATATGTGTATTATGTATGTGTACACTTTTGGGAATAGGCAACAGAATTTCATTTTTAATGTGTGCCAGTGTGCCCGCAGTAAAAAAATGGCAATAAAGATTATCTATCTATCTATCTATCTATCTATCTATCTATCTATCTATCTATCTATCTATCTATCTATCTATCTATCTATCTATCATCTGTCTAATCTACCTACCCATCCATCCATCATCTATCTATCTATCTATCTATCTATCTATCTATCTATCTATCTATCTAT
>NW_015390977.1:9768-11068 GCF_001527695.2 Protobothrops mucrosquamatus | reverse complement strand
GAACTTTCCTGCATTGGAAACAGATTTACATGCCTCTGTTACTGGAACACGACGGAGAGACTCCCATGAGGCACAGCCTCAAAAGAGAATGCTGACAGCTTCTCAGCTTGAATGCAAGGCTTGGGGGTCTTCTTTGTTCAGCCTTGCATACAAACAAGTCTATAAAGCAGAGGGGGCTCTACCTGTGCAGAATTGCCGCTAAGAACACCTTTCCGAACATCTGATTTTCCTTGGTTTGCTTGCTTCTTTCCCCATTTTATGGATTTTAACTGCTTTTCAACAACTGTTCTCCAAAACCAATAAAACAGCTAAAACCAATTAAAATCCCAATCCCAGCAACCTGGAAAATAGCAAATCATAAATCACAAAGACTTCACGAGTTCCCACAGACTCTAACTCTCGAAAGCATAGGAGAACACCTGGGATAACTCGGCTTTATTACAACGACAGAAAGAAGACGAAGGGACAACAGATTCAAGACTTTGTTTTCCTTCTGCATACCAGGCAGGCAGTCAAATAAAAATGGGATTTAGAAAATGACCGGGCTAATTTAGCTTGAAATGTTAGCTTGGACATCTCCGTGATGTCTTCTGGATGTTAATGAAGACGGAACTCTTCCAGAAATTCTCTTGAGCTACGGTTATTCACCATCAGTATCTGGAAGCTATTGAGCATTACGATTGCTGTTTAAGGGATTTTGTTTATGAATTTGTACTCTGCTATTTTTTTTTTTTTATTTACTGTGGGTATTTTATTATGCTTCCGTAAATTGTTATAAGTTGCCATGCGTCTGGAGAACGTTGAAACGACTGTAATCGCCTCTCTCTTTATCCTCGTTAAACTGAGCAGTGTTCTTTCCTCTGAATTTTCCATATTTCACTTCGTTTTTCTCAGAAGTGAACATTTGGGGAATATTACGTTTACAGCCCTTCATAGCCTGGGTCCAGGTTACCTAAGGCAGGCTACCCCAAACCCTGGATGGTGGATCAGTACCTGTTGGGCCATGTTCAAAGTTACAACAGAACTGAAAAAAGTGACTTACGACTGATGTTCACAGCTTCCCTGTGGTCACATGATCAAAATTAAGACACTTGCCAACTGCTGACTTCCGGTTTGAGTTCCTGTGCCGATGGCGGCGTTCTCGTTCGCCGCCTGCTCCGAGGACGCGTAAAAGCCGCAGGAGCAGCGTCAAACAGCTGCTCCGCGGCTTGAATCCCCTTCCCGGGCAAAGGGGAGGGGAGAGAGCTTCCCAGATAGGGGTAGAACTACTGAGCTCCCACAGTTTTACAGCTGTGGGGGT
>NW_015390977.1:0-5318 GCF_001527695.2 Protobothrops mucrosquamatus | reverse complement strand
AGTGCCCCATAAAATATATGAAGAACAGCTGCAGGACTTGGGTTTGGCTAGTCTAAAGAAAAGAAGAAACAGGGGTGACATGATAGCAGTGTTCCAGTATTTGAGGGGCTGCCACAAAGAATAAAATAGAATAGAGCTGGAAGGGACCTTGGGGGTCTTCTAGTCCAGCCCCCTGCTCAAGCAGGAGAACCTATGCCATATCAGACAAGTGACTGTCCAGTCTCTTCTTAAAAACCTCCATTGATGGAACTCCCACGATTTCTGAAGGCAACTTCTGTTCCACCGGTTAATTGTCCTCCCTGTTAGGAAGTTTCTCCTTAAGAAGAGGGCATCAAACTATTCTCCAAAGCACCAGAGGGCAGAACTAGAAATAATGATTGGAAACTGACCAAAGAGAGAAGCAACCTAGAATTAAGGAGAAACTTCCTAACAGTGAGGACAATTAACCAGTGGAACAGAAGTTGCTTCCAGAAATTGTAGGCGCTCCATCACTGGAGGTTTTTAAGAAGAGACTAGACAGTCACTTGTCTGAAATAGTATAGGTTCTCCTGATCGAGCAGGGGGCTGGACTAGAAGATCTCCAAGGTCCATATTCTATTCTATTCTATTCTATTCTATTCTATTCTATTCTATTCTATTCTATTCTATTCTTGCCACATTGCTTCTGACAAGCAACATGGCAAGACAGGTCGTAAAGTGGAACAAAACTCACTTAACACATATCTCACATGAACAACAATTGTGGTCATACATTGAGGGCTAACTGTACTTCAGTATCTTCTCATCTGATGTTTAGAGTCTTTAAGTCTTCCATTAAAGTTCTTTGCCATGTATTTTAAGGACATCCACTTGGTCATTTAGAATCGGAGGGGGTCCATCTTGTCGCCATTTTGGGGATTCCAATGTTCTTCAGGCCTTAGTTTAGTCCCTGCAAGTTGAAGTATTCTGCATGCAACAATGTTATGTAATCATGTGCAGGAGAAACACTTATGTCACACTTCTTTGCTAGTGATAGGTTCAAAACAGCAAGAAGGAACAGATGGAAACTGACCAAGGAGAGAAGCAACCTAGAATTAAGGAGAAACTTCCTGACACTGAGGACAATTAACCTGTGGAACAGCTTGCCTTCAGAAGTTGTGGGTGCTTCATCACTGGAGGTCTTTAAGAAGAGACTGGACAGCCACTTGTCTGAGATGATACAGGATCTCCTGCTTGAGCAGAGGGCTGGACTAGAAGACCTCCATGGTCTCTTACAACCCAATGATTCTAGGATTTAAGTCCAACCATCTTAAAGCATGCTGGCTGCTTTAAGATATTCTGGGATTTGAGGTCAGAGGGAGATTCAACCTGGAATTAAGGAGAAGCTTCCTAACTGTGAGAACAATTAACCAGTGGAACAGAAGTTGCCTTCAGATGTTGTGGATGCTCCATCACTGGAGGTTTTTAAGAAAAGACTGGACAGTCACTTGTCTGAAATGGTAGAGGGTCTCCTGTTTGACCAGGGGGTTGGACTAGAAGGTCCCATCCAATTGTTATCCTGTTCTGTTAGTGAATCTTTAGGATTTGGCAAAAGTATCTTTGATGGAAGACATCCAGTCTCTTGTTAATATATGTTGACATTTTCCAAGTCTCGCTGGCATAAATGGCTGTCGGGATCATTGTAGAGGTGAGCAAACAGGGTTTTAAGTTTCCTGACATCTCCATATTTGGGCTTCAATTTCAGTATCAATCCTGCAAGAGGCAGAGAAATTCAAAAATGCCCTGATTAAAAAAAAAGAGAGAGAATTGAGACATCACCGTGTTCTTCAATTAACGGTATCGTATTTCTAGAGCAGCGTTTTGAAATGGAAATTGTCCTCCAACTTTCCTTAATCAGTTGCATAATTTCATTTCATCAGATATTCTATTACTACTTCATGCAAAGAGTCGTCGCCATATTTTTCTTACACGATCCTCTTACTCGTAAAGTTTGTTAAACCAGTTTTATTAGCTCCCAAGCCATCATTGGCTATTCCCTTTTTGGTGCTAATGCTGAAACTTTCAAATCATTAGCAAATGCTAATTTAACCATTACTAATACATTTAAAAACTCCGCCGTGTTATTCTTTCTGCTTGTAGTTCTTTTCGATAGGAATCCCAAAGACATAGTAAGAGTTGTTAAAGTAACATCTGCACCATTTCATTAACTGTAGTAAGAGTCATGTTCCAATGTGTTGAACATTTCATATGTCACCTATACATTTATCATGAAGGAAGCTCCATTTTAGTTTCACAATATAACTGAGAAAATGCATGTAGTACTTTCTGTGTGTGTGTGCGTGTGTGTGTGTGTGTGCTTGTGCCTGCATGCATAATATTTCATAAAAGGCTTAAAAATTGTGTAGTGAAATCTCATGCCGATATACTTATCAGAAGGTCAACATGTGTTTATAGAGAGGGACCTTGGAGTCCTAGTTGAACGTTAAACATGAGCCATCATTGTGAGGCACCCACACATAACACATATTTAAACATACTATATACAACATATGTATAGACCTACACTCTTACATATAAGTAACATATAAATATTAATCACTGTCCATCTTGAATACATAACAGAAGGAGGAAGCTTTAGAGTTTGAATAGAATAGAGCTGAAAGGGACCATGGAGGTCTTCTAGTCCAGCTCCCTGCTCAAGCAGGAGGACCTATGCCATTTCAGACAGGTGACTGTCCAGTCTCTTCTTAAAAACCTCCAGTAATGGAGCACCCACAATTTCAGAAGGCAAAGCTCTTCCACTGGTTAATTGTCCTCACTGTTAGGAAGTTTCTCCTTAATTCCAGGTTGCTTCTCTCTTTGGTCAGCTTCCATCCATTGTTTCTTGTCCTGCCCTCTGGTGCTTTGGAGAATAATGTGACTCCATCTTCTTTGTGGCAGCCCCTCAGATACTGGAATACTACTATCATCTCTCCCCTATTTCTTCTTTTCTTTAGACTAGCCAAACCCAAGTCCTGCAGCCATTCTTCGTATGTTTTAATCTCCAGGCCTTGGATCATCTTAGTTGCTCTTCTCTGAACTTTTTCCAAGATGTCAACACTTTTTTGTAGTATGGTGACTAAAATTGGTTGCAGGTCACACATTCCAGGTGTGATCTCACTAGGGTTTTATAAAGCGGTACTAATACTTCACATGATCTTGATTCTATCCCTCTGTTTATGCAACCCAGGATTGTTTTAGCTTTTTTGGCTGCTGCTGCACATTGCTGGCTCATAGTCAAGTGATTGTCCACTAGGATTCCAAGGTCCCTCTAACAGTTACTGTTTTTCATCCAGGTCTCACCTAATTTGTACTTATATCTTTGATTTTTCCTGCCTAAATGTAAAACTTTGCTTTTTTCCACATTAAAGCTCATTTTGTTGGATAGGGCCCGTTGTTCCAGTTTGTCAAGATCTTTTTGAATCCTGAGCTTGTCTTCTGGGGTGTTGGCTATTCCTGCCAGTTTAGTGTCATCTGCAAATTTGGTGAGTTTCCCTTCTATTCCCTCATCTAAGTCATTGATGAAGATATTGAAGAGTACTGTCCCTAAGACGGAGCCTTGTGGTACCCCACTGCTTACTTCTCTCCATATGGATGTAGTACCACTGAGAACTACTCGTTGAGTATGGTTTATCAGCCAGCTACAAATCCATCTCGTGGTGATGTTATATATTCCACCTTTTTCTAGCATACCAAGCAGTAAATTGTGATCTACTTTGTTGAATAAGTTCACAAGGTTAATACTGTATGGAACAAAACTGTGACTGAATCTGGATGTTCTGCTTCAGATACTACGGAGCCCCCTCCTCCCAGAAGGTAACAAGGAAAACAGGTCATGAAGAGGCTGTGTAGTATCCCAGACAATCTTGCAGACCCCGCTCAAGCAATGCTTATATGCCATATCCTGGATGGAAGGGAGAGAACTGCCAATAATTTTTTCTGCTGTCCTCACCACTCTCTGCACCACCTTCCTGTCTGAAGCAGGGATGCTTCGAAACCAGACTATAATGCAGTATGACAGGATGCCCTCTATCGTCGCTCTGTAGAAAGTGGTAAGGACAGGGGAAGGAAGATGTGCTTTTCTCATGCGACGCAGAAAATGCAGGTGCTGCTGTTTTACTCATTGATCCCTTGGATAATGGCAAATAATATCCTGCGCTCTCTGAGGTAATTGGATTTTAGATATGCCCACAGTCAGCTAAAAAACAAAAAATCAACCCCAAATAAAGCATATAAAGGAAGAACTTCTCAGTTGCCTGATTCAGTTTTGTGCTGTGTTCAGAATCTAAAGCTTTCAAACATATTGCAATAAAAGTTGAAAAATCTCTCCAACAAGGTCAGAGAAAAAAAAATAATGGTGACGGGGGGGGGGGGAGAATTAAAAATGGTTCATTGCCACAGTTTTTAACAATTAAAGAATGCTAGTCGAGTAATTACGCACCTTTTACAGGGAAAAATCAATCAAATAATTGATTAAATTAAAATAAACTGGTGTACAATAAATTGTTCAGTATGGCTGCCTTGGGGAGATATGAACAGAAGTGTGAGCATATTTAAAATTTAACAAGCAATAGTTACCAGTTGGTTCTAGGTCAACCTGATTCTTTAACTTCCCTGGTACAGTAAAATAATGGAAATAAAATACAATAGAGAATCCTAGAAAGTATTGTACTTACTAGTTCTATCTGAAAGAAACACTAGAAGGTGGCTTCTGTTTAGCTTTAGACTAGATTAGAGTAACAGAGTTGGAAGGGACCATGGAGGACTTCTAGTCCAACCCCCTACTCAGACAAGAAACTCTATACCATTTCGGACAAATGGCTGTCCAGTCTCTTCTTAAAAACCTCCATGTTGGAGCATTCACAACTTCTGGAGGCAGGTTGTTCCACTGATTAATTGTTCTAACTGTCAGTAAATTTCTCCTTAGTTCTAGAAGGCAAAATTAGTTTCCACCCATTGCTTCTTGTCCTGCCTTCAGGTGCTTTGGAGAATAGCTTGACTCCCTCTTCTTTGGGGCAGCCCCTCAAATATCAGAACATTGCTATCATGTCCCCCCTCATCCTTCTCTTCATTAAACTAGACATACCCAATTCCTGCAACCGTTCCTTATATGTTTTAGCCTCCAGTCCCCTAATCAACTTTGTTGCTCTTTTCTGTACTCTTTCTAGAGTCTCAACATCTTTTTTACATCGTGGTGACCAAAACTGGATGTGGTATTCCAAGTGTGGCCTCACCAAGGCCTTGTAAAGTGGTATTAATGCTTCACGTGATCTTGATTCTATCCCTCTGTTAATGCAGCC
>NW_015390976.1:28848-30752 GCF_001527695.2 Protobothrops mucrosquamatus | reverse complement strand
TTAGGGACAACTTAAAACTGAAACAGCACTGAGTTGACTCTAGTATACTGGAATAGTTGGCAGTATGCACTTTTTATTGTTATAGCTTTTTTATTTAAAGAACAAAACACAAAAACAATAGCAATAGTGATGCATACATACATTGTGGAAGAGAAGGAAAAAAAATCAGTAAAAAGAACTGGAACAAAAAGATAAAAAACAGGTTCACACATTCCAATTCTATATGTACTCGCAAAGGCAAAAATATAATTTTGTAATCACATTCTTTAGGGCAAAAGTATTCCAAAGAAATATATTTCTGACACATTTATATAGCTATTTTTAAATTTCATTTATAGCTGTATAAATATGTCCCATGTTTCAATTGTATTTATCCATGCAAAGTCTTCATCTAGAGGCTCATAGTTGATGGCCAGTCAGATTTTCCCTCCATTGAGGGAAAAGGGCCATAAATTTATCTTTCCAATATTGCTTAATACTGAGTCAACCCTGAGTTTATTAGTCTTTGGGACTCTTAACATACAGATAGTCCTTGACTTACATTATTTAGTGCCCATTCAAAGTTACAACAGAACTGAAAAAAGTGACTTCTGACCGTTTTTCACAGTTACGACCATTACGCCATCCCCATGGTCACGTGATCAAAATTTGGACGCTTAGAAACTGGCTCAGATTTACGACAGTTGCAGTGTCCCGGGGTCATGTGATCCTCTTTTGCGACTTTATGACCAGCAATGGGGAAGCCAGATTCACTTAACAACCCTGTTACTCACTTAACAACTGCAGTGATTCACTTAACAACTGTGACAAGAAGGGTTGTTAAAATGGGGCAAAATTCACTGAACAATTGTCTCACTTAACAATGGAAATTTTGGGCTCCATCGTGATCATACGTTGAGGACTGCCTGCACTAGAGTAGCTTGGCATCCTACAAATTTAATAGCTAACAATACTGTCATCCAAAGAGGGTCGGAGGGCAGCAAGGGGGTACTGGGGCTGGGCCAACAGGGTGGGGTGAGGGGTGGGAAGGAGGCAGCAATCAATAACAGTTTGTTATTTGGGCAGGTGAGGATAATCTAGAACAGGGGTCCCAAACCCCCGGTAAATGGACCGGCACCAGTCCGCACAAACGAGGGAAGCCCCATCAGCGAGATGCAGGCAGCACGTGGAACTACGTCCCCTCCGGTCCGCAGAAAACCCTCTCTTCGCAGAATCTGTCCCTGGTGTTCAAAAGCTTGCGGGCCGCTGATCTAGAAGAGGGATCTTCAAACACGGACCCATTTATAACTCATGGACTTCAACTCCCAGAATTCCTCAGCCAGCGTGCCTGAGGAATTCTGGGAGTTGAAGTCCATGAGCCATAAAAGGGCCGAGTTTGAAGACCCCTGTTTTAGAAAGTGAATTTAAAGAGAAAGAATGGGAAGTTAAAGAATCCAGTGTTTTGCTTGGGCGCAGTTCAAAACAGATCACACTTCCGTCACTATTAAGATTCTTTAGGAATCCTGTCAGTTATCAGTGGCTTTCTTTGAAAGCAGTGTTCCTGATTTTTGAGAGGATGGTGCCGGTCATATTTTTCCAATATTTCAGAGGTGCCCCTGCTGGCTCCACACAATCAGAAGTCCCAGAGGAAGGACAACGGGAAAAGCAGCAAGAATGAGGCTCCAGAGGCACTAGTGGTTTATTCTGCTGTCGATGACCAATATGACCCCCCCTTCATCCTCTAAAACAGGTGGGGAAAGATGGCCCCTTTATGACTTGTGGACTTCAACTCCCAGAATTCCCGAGTCAGCCATGCCATATTTTCTAATTTATACTGTTTCCTGTCTTCCCTTAAAACATGAACAGAATTCACGATGGACTGAGAATCAATGTCTCTACTAGCTAATTGACAGTCAAGTAAGAGA